>NC_081406.1:136683360-136983360 GCF_030272615.1 Cryptomeria japonica
AGCAATCACATCAGCCAACTGAGTCACGTCCACGCATTGAAGGAACCTTGGAGTCGATTGTTTGAACTTCTTGCAATCTTAGCATGCAATCACACTTTTATCAAGAGAGAGTGAAGTGATCGTTAGGCAACTTTATTCTGTGTTCGACGTAGTCATAAAAAACACGTCAACATGACTCACACTCCAACTCTTGCTCTACCTTTCAGTACTCTCCAAGCCTTCAACAATCTCCCTCAGTTGACGTTTCCGTTCACTTTGTTCTCTGATACCTAGGGATCTTCGTATTGACCCCTCGCCTACCTCTCCGTTGGTACCAATACACCGTCAACCTTTGTTTGGACGTAGGGGCATTAATTGCTAGGGGTACGATGTCTGCTTGTATCCCTCTCTTCCTCTTCCCTATGGCTCTGTTCTTCGTATCGCTGCAGTATTTGCTGCCGACGACGTTCACGGCTGGTTTCTTCTCTTTGCTCTTGCCATTTGATGAGGTTCCGTGCCAACAACCTCAGAAGGCTCCCAAGAAGGTCAAATACGATAGGATTGACTATGAGTTCACCACGTACCGTGTCTTCAGAGACCGCTCTCTCCCGATCTTCCCGCTCTCTCCCGATCTTCCCTCTGCATGTATTGGGTGATCGAAACTTCTCACAGATCCACCAAATCCTCCATCAGTTGATCCTCTTGTGCTTCTGCCTGCGTGACCTCTTCATGTGTTTCACTATCAGTAACAATCAATCGCTGATCGAATGGTCGGCCCATTAGTGGTTACCGCCTGCCACCATATTAATCTCTGGAATTTGTATTGACAACGGCGCCAAAATGTTTACTCCCTAAGGTGTCAGTTTTAATTACAGAGCAACAAAATGGAAATATACAGATAGCATTTAGAAGCAATTCACAGAACACCACAAAATTTACGTAGGCCAAGATGATATATCTTTTAATGCATTCAGTAAATGGATGTACAGTCAACACTACTACCGGGGTTCCTTACAATCATATATATATACTACTTGGTGGTTGGCGGAGGTACCAACCGTCGCAACTGCCAACTACCCCTACGAAACCCCTCATGTCCAGATAGTTACATAACAAAACATAACAAAATTTTATTCCTATTTCTTGCCTAATACAAGCTACATCAAAACATCTTCCATTTATGCTTCAATTATGATTTCTGCATCAACACATGGAGGGCTTATTCTAAGAGCATTGCATCACTCATTGAAGGTATAATCATCTATATTCTAGCATTTCAGCCTTGCCCTTAAAAGGCAAGCTTTTTCAATTTAGTTCAATTTCAATTTCTATTTCAATAGGGTTAATTCCAAACCCGGGGTTTGACCTAAGGCAAACCCCTATTTACAACCCGCTTTCTTTCCTCTTATGTGCAACTACAAGTACTTAGTTGAGCTGGGAAAACTAGAATAGCATCAGGACCCATAAATAGAGCATCTAGTCAAATTTCAGCAGAAAATGCTTGGACCAGGGTGCTTTAAGGTGCCATGGTCCAGGACTAGGATGTTTTAGAGCACCATGGTCCTCACAAAACAAGTTCAAATTTGACAGGGGTTTCCCAAATTGCATTAGAATTCAAATTTTCAGACCAAGGTGCTGGGTGCCCTGGTCTGAGCATCCTAGTCCTATCAGTTCAACTCCAGATTTCAATTACAAGTGTACCATTAAAATTCCTTCCATTTTTTGTACGTGTTGTGAAGTTTATGTTTCATTATCAGTTAGCATAATCAGTCCAAACTGTTAGTTCATGCATTTACATTCTTACCCTAGGGTTGTCATTCAATTTACATCTTTTCAATTACATTTTCAACTCAAACAAAAGGGGAATAGGACCTCAATCAGCGTTCAACCCTCACCTTATTAAAATTGAGGTTGGATCTATTGAGTTCATCCTCCTTTTAATGTGATGTATGTGAAAGTTAGGCCATTTCGTAGTTTACAAAGCAAAACTTATGAAACCCTAATTTTCCTTCTAGTACATTTTGGTGAACTTGACATTCTTACACTTGCATATTTCTGATTTTTAGTTTTACATCTAATATTTGTATACAATTTTCAGATTAAGGTGCATTCTTTCATGGTTTATGTATTTGCATTAGTGAAAAAAATAATAAAAACTGCACATTGTTATCTCTTTTTGTCACGCATTTTGCATATGTTATCATTTGAAAAAGAAAATTGTTGTGATTTTGTTTTCATTTAATTAGTTTCATGATGCATTTATTTCATAGATGTGATGATGACTTAGCCTCCCTTGTTTCACTCTATCCCTCTCCTAAGGATCCTCCTACCCATGAGGACATTTTAGTGCAAAAAGAGACCATTTAAACTTCTTTTAAAGCTCTCCCTTCTAAGGATGAAGTTTTGATGAATAATGTTGATCTTTCTCCTAAAATGTGCATCTCCCATAAGAGTATCTTAGAGCAAGAGGATGATATAATAAACACCTTCCTTGATGTTACTTTACCTTCCATACATGTGGTACCTCTCCTAGAGAAGAAGTGTTGTTGGACATTGATTTATCCTCTCCGAAATTTGGTCCTACCAATGAGGGCGCATTGGTGCAAGAAGAGGTTATAAACAATTCTTGCAAAACTCTCCCTTCAAAGGATGAAGATTTGAAGAATGATGTTCATCTTTCTCCTAAAATGTACCTCCCCCATGAGGATCATTTGGTGCAAGTGGATGATATTGTCACTACCTTTCCTAGTGATACCATCCCCCTTTTTCAATTTATTGAATTTCCCACTATAGATGAAGTATTAATGAGTTATGTTTGTCCTTCTCCTAAAGCCTGTCTTACCCATATTGATGCCTTGGAACAAGAGGATGAAATCATTAGAAATTTCCTTGATGCTCTCCCTTCTAAATATGTATCCTTGGAGAGCAAAGAGCTTAATCAAGTCAATACCATTCATGTTTCTAGTTATGAGAAGCCTAAGCCCAAGAAACCTCCCAATATCCTTAAAGTTGCAAAATACATTTGTAAAAGAGGTGATATGGAAAGACAACTAGAACAAAAATATGGTTTTGAAATACATCACTCATTTAATGCTTGTGTCAAAAAGAAAGATCCCAATGTTCTTACTTCCCTCCCCTCCCATCCTAGGAAGCATGTTGATAAGGAACCTAATCTTGTTGAGAAACTCTATGAAATCTTAGCTAATCTTTCCCTTTGGGACTTGATTCAAACTTCACCTTCATACCATAAGTTGATCCAAGAAGCCATACAAAGAGTGGTTTTTGGTAATGTTCCCTTGCCAATGTATGACAATATTGAGAGCGTGTGGGTGTGACAGTATGGTGAAGGTGAGGGTGTACAATGGAGGAATGACGTATGGTGGGGCGTACGATTACAGTGGAAGGTAAGGCGTACGAATGGCGTACGGTGGAGGTATGGCGTACGATGGGCGTATGGGGGAGGAATGGCGTACGGTGGAGGTATGGCGTACGGTGGGTGTACGGTGGAGGAATGGCATACGGTGGGAGGTAAGGCGTATGGTGGGCGTACGGTGGGAGGTAAGGCATACGGTGGGTGTACGGTGGAGGAATGGTGTACGGTGGGAGGTAAGGCATACGATGGGAGGTAAGGCGTACGGTGGGAGGTAAGGCGTACGGTGGAGGAATGGCGTACGGTAGTGGTCCATACGGTGTGTATGCTCCGCCTTCGAGACCTTTAGATACTTAGTCAATTTGTAAAGCGTAGTGGAATTTATTATTATCACAGGCACAAGAGACTTAAGAGTTGATGATGAATATCCACACATGCACGGGAAATTATATTGATAATGATCGCACTGCAGATTACATAGATTCGGAACAGAAGCAGACTAGGGTGAGGAGGACTCCCACCGAAACTGCGGATGCCAAGTAGGGAGGATCTCTCACCTCCGAAATGACAGACAAGCTGAACTCCAAACTGGAATTCGCACAAATAAAGGAAAAATACCAAATTCGCCTGCCTACAATAATGACTAACACGGCCATATATATGGGCTCCGGGAAACTTCCCGAAGGGTTACAAGCGAGCCGACACAACCAACCAAAACTTGCCTAATCTAATTAAATAAAAGGGGCCTGAAAGATTTGTTATTAAATTTGGGGCCTTACAACAAGGTAATTAGATTTATTATTTAATTATATCGGGAACATCACAGTCCTCTCGGGTCAAAAATTGCTTGCCCTCAAGCAATTGCAGACTTGGATGCTCCAGAATTTGCTCGCCTTCCCAGGTGGCATCCTCGATGGGTAGATTCTTCCAGCGTATAAGGAACTCTTTGACTATGCGTATCCTCAACCTCTTTTCTCTGACATCGATGATCTCAGCTGGCTCCAGAATTAGTTTCCCTTCTTCGTTGATGGGTGGCAGATCCTTGGACACTGTGACGCGCTGCCCGACGACCTTCTTCAGACATGACACGTGAAAAACATTGTGAATCCGACTCCCCTCAGGAAGCTCCAACTCGTAGGCAACTTCACCCACTCTCCGAACCACCCTGTAGGGCCCATAGAAACGTGGCTTCAGCTTCTCCTTACCAGTTATCTTCAAGGAGGATTGTTTGTGCGGTTGAAGTCGGAGGTAAACCAGATCACCAACCTCAAAATTCCGTTCAATCAGGTGTCGGTCAGCATACATCTTTTGCTGGTTCTAAGCCCTCTGCAGGTTGTCTTTGAGAGATGTCAGGATGTCTAAACTCTCCTGAAGCCAATCTTTGGCCATCGGTGCACGACTGTCTCCCAATGCCAGGTCAACAAATGAAGAAGGCTCATATCTATACAGTGCTTTGAAAGGTGGCATGCCTATCGACATGTGATAAGTGGTGTTGTAACAGTGTTCACCCAAATGCAACTAGCGAACCCAAGCCTTCTGTTGCGCTGAGACGTAGTTCCTGAGATAACCCTCCAGCCATTTGTTCACAATCTCGGTCTATCCGTTTGTCTGTGGATGGTAGCTCATGCTGGGTGACAACTCGGTTCCTGCTAACAGGTACTCAGAAAATGGCTATCCCTGTCACTGACTATGTTTTGCGGTAAACCATGTAGGCGGAACACCTCACGGAAGAACAACTCGGCTACTTGAACTGCTTGATATCCTGTGGGGATGGCAAAAAAGTGTGCATACTTGGTCAATCGGTCAACTATGACAAAAATACAATCCTTTCCTTGCACTCTGGGGAGTCCAGTAATGAAATCCATCGAGGTGCTATCCCATTTCTGGTCGGGAATTGGTAGTGGTTGTAGCAGTCCGACCGGTAGGTTATGCTCAGATTTGTTCTGCTGACAGGTGGAGCATTCCCGCACATACTGCAAGACGTCGTTCTTAAGCCCCTTCTAGGAAAACCTTTCACGGATCTGTCTGTAGGTTTTCAAGTATCCCGGGTGTCTAGCCAAGGGAGAGTCGTGCAATTCCTTCAGAACCTTTTCCTTCATCTTGGATTCGGGTACCAGATAAATTATGTCCTTGTAATAAATGATGTCATCAACCACCTTGTATCAGTCATCCTGCACTTGACCATCCATCAGTTCGCAGGCAAAAGTGTTCTTGGAGTATTCAACCAACAGGTATTCCTTTCAATCCGCCGAAATCTGAGATAAAGAACATACGGCAGGCCTTCTTGACAGGGCATTAGCAACCACGTTATTCTTTCCCTTCACATATTCAATGTCGAAATCAAATGCCTAGACTCTGCTCACCCATTTCTGTTGTCGTTCATTCAGATCCCTCTGCTCCAAGAAGTATCGTAAGCTGTTGTGGTTTGTTCACACAACAAACTTTGCTCCGACGAGGTACTGTCGAAACTTTGTCAGTGCATGTATGATGGCGAGCATCTCTTTGTCATAGATGGAATATAATCGCTCAACTCCTGAGAGCTTCCAACTCTCGAAAGCAATGGGGTGATTGTCTTGCATCAACACTGCTCCAATGCCTTCCCCTGAGGCATCACACTCCAGGATGAAAGGGCGAGTGAAGTCTGGTAGTGCCAGAACCGGACACGTAGTCATAACTTCTTTTAATTTGTCGAAGGTCTGTTGCGCTTGCGCATTCCAATGGAAGGATCCTTTCTTTGTTAGATCTGTCAGTGGTGCCCCAAGCTGTGAAAATCCTCTCACAAACCTTCTATAATAACTACACAACCCAAAAAATCCCCGCAGCTCTGAGAGAGTCTTGGGTGGAGGCCAATCCAGAATGGCCTGAATCTTCTCCTGGTGAACTTGTACCCCCTGGGCGTTGATGACGTGACCCAAGTACAAGACCTCGGTCATTCCAAATTCACATTTGGACCTTTTGGCATACAGTGATTGTGATTCCATAATCCCCAATACTTCATCCAAATGCCCCACATGTTCCTTCCAGGTCTTGCTGTAAATGAGTATGTCATCGAAGAATACCAATAGGAACTTACGCAGTTGCTTGTTGAAGATGTGGTTCATGCAGGACTGAAAAGTGGCCGGAGCATTGGTTAATCCAAACAGTAGGACCAAGAACTCATAGTGTCTGTAATGGCAACGGAAGGCCGTCTTTTCCACATCTTGCTCCCTCATACGGATCTGATGGTAGCCGGAGCGGAGATCAATCTTGGAGAAATAGATGGCGCCATGTAGTTCGTCCAATAGCTCATTGATCCTGGGAATGGGGTACCTATTCTTGATAGTCTTCTTGTTTAGTGCACGATAGTCGACACACATTCTGAGAGTCCCGTCCTTCTTCACCAGAACCACCGAGGATGCAAAGGGGCTAGAATTGGGCCGGATCCATCCTTTATCGAGGATTTCTTGGATCGTTTTCTCTATCTCATCTTTGAACTTCTTCGGGTGGCGATAGGGTGTGGTGATAACAGGTTTGGCTCCCTCCTCCAACTCGATGGTGTGCTCAAACCCTCGGTGTGGGGGTATACCAGGTGGAATATCAGCAAAGACCAAACTATGCCCATCCAGAACCGACTGAAGTTCCTCATCCTGGTAGTAAGTCGGTTGCCCTTTCACAGGTTTTGTTGAGATCAAGCAATGTGTTGCCCAAACTACTTCATCATGTCTAAAGATGGCTTCCATCCTTTTGGTGGAAATCTCCCTCGGGCCGCCATTCGACATTCCCCTGAGAACCACCCTCCTGCCATCCACCTCGAATGAGAACTCCATCCTTTTGAAGCTCTGTGTGTACTGGTCGAGGGTCTCCATCCATTGAATGCCCAATATGACATCCGTGTCATCCAGATCCACCACAAAGAAATCATCGGTCACAAGTGATGAGTTTATGAAGTTGAGTGAGGCTCCACTGTCGAGCATAACAAGAACTCGTTGCCCTTGTAGTGTGCCACGTACTCTAAATACACTGCACCTTGGGGTACCCGCCAGTGTGGCAATGACGCCCCCCCTCCGAACCAATGTGGAGATTCTCTCCGTCGAGCTGGTTTCTTCGACTGATTCTTCCCTTGGAGTTTTGCTTTCTTCATGCTCCTCTTCTCCATCGGACATCACTTCAATATAGTGAATCTTTCCTTTGCCCAAAGATTGGTGACCTGGTTCCCATGGTTCTTTGCAAGTGAAACACAGCTTCTTCCTTCTGAGTTCCTGTCTTGTGGCTTCATCGAGCGATGACCCCTTCGGATAGGGTTTATTATCCTTCTCCCTCGGAACGAAAGGTGGTTTGGTGTGCACAAAACTTCTGGAAGAGGCAGATGTTGCCATGTTACGGGCCTTTTTTATTGCTTCCGTGAGGGTGCTTGGGTTGAACCCTTTCACCCAACCTTTCAGTGGTTCCATCAATCCATCCATGAACAAGACCACCAATCTCCGCTCTGAGATGTCAGTCACCAACACGGATAGTCTCTGGAATTTTGTGATGTAACTGTCCACAGATCCCGATTGCTTTAGTTGTGCCAACTCCTTGAAATTGAGTTCTGGATCCTTCCCGTCAAATCGATCTATGAGCTTCTCTGTGAATTCGACATAGGAAGTTATCTGGTCATGGCCAAGAGTGACCATTCCATGGTGCCACCATTCATGCGCGACCCCTTCCAGGTGGAGTGCTGCAAACTTGATAGCTTCATCTTCAGGCATCGGGTTGAGTTGGAAGTAAGTATCAGCTTTTTGAACCCAGGCACGTGCTGAGGTCGCTCCGGCCCCATCAAAGGATGACAGGTTCATGTTGCCAACCTTCCGCTTGATGTCATTGTTATAGTGTCCATAATGGCCCCGACTTCTGCCGCCCAAGTATTTCATCTGGAGCTCCACATAATCCTTGAAGGATATGTCCCCTTCAAGATTTGCATCCCTCCAATCTTGACTCAACTGTGCTTGCATCTCCTGAAAGGTGGGTTCTGGCTCCCCCCGTGGTGCTTCTGATTTTTGAGGAAAAGTCGGCATTAGCGGCCATGAATGCGAGCGTTGGACGTTTGACCTTCCCGTGACCGAATCATCGCCCTGTCCATTCTGTTCTCCATTCGTTTTTCCCAAGGCCAATTGTCGTAAGGTTTCCTCCATGATTTGTTGTCGTTGCTCTCCTCTGGTTAGGGTGTCGTTGAGTTGAGCTTGGCTTTTGGTTAGCTCCCTTAATAGTGCCATGACTTCTCTTGTAGGGTCCTGTGGTTCGCCCATTTGATCGACTGAAAAGTACCTCCTTCTGGTGTACACTTGCATCCGCTACACGACAGGCTAGCAAGATCACAAGCTCTGATGCCACTGTAATGTTCCCTTGCCAATGTATGGCAATATTGAGAGCGTGTGGGTGTGACAGTGTGGTGAAGGTGAGGGTGTACAATGGAGGAATGACATACGGTGGGGCATACGGTTACGGTGGAAGGTAAGGCGTACGATGGGGCGTACGGTGAAGGAATGGCGTACGGTGGAGGAATGGCGTACGGTGGGAGGAATGGCGTACGGTGGGTGTACGGTGGAGGAATGGCGTACGGTGGGAGGTAAGGTGTATGGTGGAAGGAAAGGCGTACGATGGGCGTACAGTGAGAGGTAAGGCGTACGGTAGTGGTCCGTATGGTGTGTATGCTCTGCCTTCGAGACCTTTAGATACTTAGTCAATTTGTAAAGCGTAGTGGAATTCATTATTATCACAGGCACAAGAGACTTAAGAGTTGATGATGAATATCCACACATGCACGGGAAATTATATTGATAATGATCGCACTGTAGATTACATAGATTCGGAACAGAAGCAGACTAGGGTGAGGAGGACTCCCACCGAAACTGAGGATGCCAAGTAGGGAGGATCTCTCACCTCCGAAATGACAGACAAGCTGAACTCCAAACTGGAATTCGCACAAATAAAGGAAAAATACCAAATTCGCCTGCCTACAATAATGACTAACACGGCCATATATATGGGCTCCGGGAAACTTCCCGAAGGGTTACAAATGGGCCGACACGACCAACCAAAACTTGCCTAATCTAATTAAATAAAAGGGGCCCGAAAGATTTGTTATTAAATTTGGGGCCTTACAACAAGGTAATTAGATTTATTACTTCCCTCCCCTCCCATCCTAGGAAGCATGTTGATAAGGAACCTAATCTTGTTGAGAAACACTATGAAATCTTAGCTAATCTTTCCCTTTGGGACTTGATTCAAACTTCACCTTCATACCATAAGTTGATCCAAGAAGCCATACAAAGAGTGGTTTTTCATCCTTCTTCTAAACCAAATGATATTACATTCTCACAAGATGAATTGCCTTCTATAGAGGTAAAAAATAGAGATGATCCCCTTATGATTACTCCTTGCATTTATGAACAAAAGATAAGAGGTATTTCAATTGATAATGGGTCAGCACTTAACATTTGTCCTGTTGACTTATTGGATAAGATAAATTACATTTGTCTTGTTGACTTATTGGATAAGATAAATTGAGATTATTTTTCTATTCAACCCGATCCTCTGTGTTTGTGGCTTTGATAATGTTCCTAGAGAGTCACTTGGTATGGTCATATTACTTATCAAAGTAGGACCCATGACTTTACCCACTCCTATTCATGTCATGCCTAACCATCTTAATTATAACCTCCTTCTAGGTAGACCATGGAGTCATGCTATGAAAGCAGTTCCTTCTACCCTTCATCGTACAATCAAATTCATATATAACAATGAACTTCACACAATAAATGCTGATCCCAATCCTTATGATTTTGTTCATGATGAATTTGGATGCATTTCTCCCTTTGCCTGATAAAGTAACATTTACAGCAGTTATTGATGGACTGTGCAAAGATGGCAGAACAGACAAGGCTTGGGATTGTTTTCATGACATGTCCAGAAAGGGTATCCAGCCGAATGTGATTACTTATAATGCATTGATATTCAGCCTATGTGAATTGCATGAGGTGGAAAAGGCTCAAAAGTTGTTTGAAAAAATGCAGGGCTCAAAAGTTGTTTGAAAATATGCTAAGAAAAGGCTGCTCCGCAGATGTTGTTACCTACAGCATTCCACTTGATGGTTTATGTCAGAGTAATAGGGAAAAGGAAGCAATTACGCTTATTTCTGAGATGGAAAACAGGGGGCATCTTCCTCATGTAACTACATATAATACACTAACATGTGCATTCTGTAAAACAAGAGACATGAACATGGTAGGAAACGTGTTAGAGGAGATGGCAACAAGTGATTTGAAACCTGATGAAATGACTTACAGCACAGTCATTGATGGTCTGTGCAAGGCAGGAGATCTTTCTAGAGCACATTCTCTCATGAATAAGATGCTTCATGAAGGCTTGACTCCTGATGCAGTCACTTATAATTGTCTGATTGATGCCCATTGCAGAATTGGTGAAGGCCTTGACATATTTTTTAAACATGAAAGTGGTTGGTATTACTCCAACTGTTGTAACCTATAATATATTGATTGATTGTTTTTGCAAGGAAAACAAGCTAGACAGGGCTTTCTCAATGCTGAACGAGATGAGAGAGCAAAAGGTTTGGTTCCAAGAATTGTCACATATAATATAATACTTTGTACCTTACGCCATAGACATGACCTTGAAAAAACCTTTTTGTTGATGGATCAAATGAAGAAAGAAGGCTGTGCTCCGAGTGATGCAACTGTTCAGATACTTGACTGGCTGGTTGGTCTTGGTCAAATGAAAAAATTATGGAACTTTGCAAATGATGATTCTTTTATTATTTCTAGGGATGCATAAACACCTATGGCTTGGTGACTGCTAGCCATATCAAAATCACATCTGTTTATATATTTTCCCAGCTGGAAACTGATATTTATACGCTCATTCAGTGTCACTCATGCATAGACTTACTTCTGTGTAATGATGGGAGAGTTAATGTTAGTTATATTCTCTTCTAGCTTCACAAACTCCAATCATGTATAATACTTCGGAATGAAAGCATAACTTGATGGTTCCTTTTCATTACCGAAGATCTTTTTGTCAGTAGGCTACAGTTGCAAGCAATTCCATAATTCTACTTAAAATGTTATCATATGACTTCAAACTTTTTTTTTATAGATTTATACATAGTATGAAATATTCCAGGGCTAGCACTACAACGTTAACTTATATATATAGGTAGTTAAGGTGTGTGTCACATTCAGTTCATTATTTTTCTCTTAGCTCAAAATGAGGCATCTATTGGGTGCCATCTTAACAACCTAGAATCTGTATCAGAACTAAAATATGAGTTATAAATCGTGCCAATCCAAACCTGTTAACTGCTTATTTAACTTTTCTTTGAAGATTTCTTCTGTTGACAATATCATACTCTATGCTGACTTATTTATCACAAGTTGACTAAACTAAAAAGATTTCTAATGAACAAAATACTATGCTGGAGTCGAGGTGAGTATTTGCATATCTAACTTTAGGGAGGCAATCATAATATCTGCAGCTGACTGACATGATCATAGAAACTAGACTATGACAGTCACAAGTTTGTATATCCAGCCATGGACAGATTGTCTTTGTGCTTTTATTCATAAAGAAAATTGACTGATGGTTTGAGTAAATTTGGTACTCTTATCTCATTTTCCGGCAGCCAAGTGTGTGCATTCATGCTATTTAATATCCAAGTTGTTTCATCCTATTAGATTTTCATAATCCAAGTATTCGAGTCTCTAGGGCTCATATTTTGACAAGCAATATCATCTCTTCCATAGTCTCAAGTCTAGGAAGCAAATGAAAGATGTTTAATCAATTAGAATTTGAATATTTTGATTAAAGATGTTTAATCAATTAGAATTTGAATATTTTGATTATGGCTATTTGGAATACTCAAATAATTCTATTTAATGCATCTCATCTAATAACTTTTTCACAGAATTTGTAATGTCCCCTTTTTTGGGATCACCTTATACTTTACCCTGAATTCACAAATCCAGAATGAAACAAGGGCAAACATAATTAGGAAAATGATTTTCATTTAAGAATAAGATAAGATAAACCTATTTTTCGAAACCCAGCAATGAGATTAGACAACAATGCAGATATAACTCATGAAATACATCCAATTCTAGGGTTAGGATATGTATATATTGATCTGCACAACCAATATCAACAGTTATATGGAAACTCAACCATGATGAGGGTTGAGTTGGAAGACATGATAAGGTGCCCCAAGGATCCTCTACCCTAAGCCCAATATCAAGACCTTATCCTCTGTGGCCTCATGTGGTCCTTAACTGATGGTCCCTAACCTTCATAATGAGGTGGCATACCTAGTAAGGGATTTACACCGTTCCCCTCCATCATATCAACTTCTCATCTCTTATGATTGGTTCACTCCAACAATTAATCCATACTGTACCAATGATACTAAACAGCATCTTATGAAATAATTACCAACCTACATATTCATATCGTAGACTGCTGATCTCTGCTTTCTCCTATATTCTCCTCTCTTACTATTTCCATGTGTTAGTAATATTGGCTGTGCTGTGTGATGACTGATGATTACAGGCAGACTTTCTTCCCTCCCTTAATATTCCCGTATTCTCTTCTCCTTACTTCCCGTGTGTGTCTTGCTGGAGGAAGGTGGTCAAAGGTATTTAATTTCTTTGACTAGCTATGATCCGTCATAAAGGATTTGACTCCCCCTTGGGTCGTGCCTTTTCTAATTAAAATTTGTTATTGTTAAACACAGCCTAATGCATTGGTAATTTGATCGGTGCTTTTCTAATAAACAAGTTTGATATAGTTAATGCACATATTAATAAATTGCGAATAATTTAATAATAATAATATGTGATGCACATATTAATAATAATTTGTGTATAATAATTTTTAATATTAATTTGTGAATAATAATAATCTTTTTAATAATAACAATGGAAGGATGCTACAAATGCGCACTTAACCAAAGAAACAAGACTTGAGACTCGGACCCGACTCAGCGAGGCCTACTCGCCTCAGGACTTGGGACGACAAAGTGAAAAACTCAAGAAATTGAGGGATTTTTAAGGATTTAAAACTTGTTTAATGCACCCTTTATTAAATACACCTTAAAAACACAATAACATCATCAAATAAAAGCTAATTTGATTACATACACAAGTACACATCAATCACATAAGCATAAACACAAATTGTAGTTGAAGGAAATAACAAACATAGATATATAAATATTGTCAAATGTATACAATATTACAAAACTCATGGAATAAAAAATCCATGTCATCATATGATCAAGTGTTCCATACAAATACCAAAAGTAAAAACAACTATAAGCCTATGGCTCAGCAACAGGGGCAGCCTCAGAGGAGCTTGCATCCCTCGGCCTCGACCCCCTGCGAAGGCGTCTAAGGCAAGTCTTGGATAACTCGACATCCATAGCCTCTCCCTGTGACACCATGCCACCCTCACCAACATCAAGAATATTTGTGTCACTGTCTGCCTCTGGCTCTACTCGTGCTCTCTGCTCCTCTGCCATGGCTACAACCTCAGCCTCTGCATCTGCTTGGTCGACCCAATCAATGTCGTCGTCACTAAAGACATGTTCTGTCTCAGTGGCCTACTTGGCTTCAGGATCAACCTCGACTAGAATGATAGGGGAGTTGTCATCCAATGCATTCCTTTTCATTCTAAGGTGGAGGTTGTAGTGAGCAAAGACAAGATCGTTCATCCTCTCCACAGATAATCTATTGTGCCTCTTGGAGTGTATGTGCTCAAACATACTCCAATTGCGCTCACAATCAGATGTGCTACATGGTTGGCTCAAAATGCGAATGACCAACTTTTGAAGATTTGGTGTCTTTGGGCCAAAAAAGCTCCACCAATTATTTGAATTTGAAATGAGAAAAATAAAAAAATCAGTGCTCTCTCATTTAACAATACATAATAAAATTAAAATTATGCCTTAGAAGTTAGAATGTATTTTAAAGTTTTACTTGGCATCATAGATGTCCTACTTTCTTTGCAGATAGTACGAAAGGTTCTCCCCTTGAGCATTGCAAAACAACTGTAAATCTTGCATAAGTTTGATCTGAGAACAACCATTAGGTGCCATCCTCTCCATGATTGAGTATAGCCCACTAAGAACCTCCTCATCAGCCTTGAAAGTAGGGCTGAAATGGAATGTCGGATATAGATAATATGTTGCTGCATGGATGGGCCTCTGAAGTTGGTTATGCCATCTCCTATCAATGATTTTCCAAATGGGATGATACCTGCCCTCATCTCCTACATAGATGGATTTGATGGCCTCCTTGGCCCTATCCATGCCCTCATATATGTAGCCCATTGTGGGTTTTTCTCCATTCGCAACTCGTAAGAGAACCACCAAGGGCTTAACAAATTGCAAAATTGCAAATATTGTGTAATTTAGAAAAATGAGCAAATAAGAGAAAATGATGAATAAATTATAAAACAAAAACTTAAATTGTAGAATTTATAAAAAATATCTTCAAAATCTCATCACAAGGACCTGTTGTGACATTTTCACACATCGCCCCATTGCAAATGGGGACCCTTGCTTTTTTGCTTTTTAGGGTTTTGTTAGTTAGCCTTTGCATTTTGAGTGTCGCCCAGGGGATCACATGGATAAGCAAGTCCAGCTTAAGTCTGATGTCCTGATCCTGAAATTTGGCTAAGTCTGGAATGTCCTGATCCTGAAATTTGACTAAGTCTGGAAACTGAAAAAACCTCCAAAAACTAGATTTTGCAATATAACTCCTGGAGGTCTGAAACCACTCTCAAACATCCTGAAAGTATATATGGAATATAACTTAAAGTATAAGTGACATTTTGTCACTTATACTTAAATGTTATATTCCATAAAAATTATCCTGATAGAGAGTTCAAAAAGTCAAAAGGCACTCCTGTCCTTCACTGGAGGCCCAGGGCGAATTTCATTCTAAGTGCAATTTCTTGTTTTGCGAGGGCTTGCTAACTGATTCCTGGCCTTGAAGATGACCTAACTTTGCCTTGTGAAATGATTGGAGACCTAAATTTTGAATATTTTAGCTAGAAAGGACAAAAGCGCTCCTATCCCTCACCAAGGGACCAGAGCACAAATGTTATTTTATGCATATTTGTCATTGACTTTTCTATTTTGTTTTGTGCAAGGTCTTCCGGAATGATAATTGGACATGACTTGATACTTTTGAAGATTTTGAAGGCACAAAAATGGTGAATTCTGAAGGTTAAAGGAAAAAGTGCTCCTGTCCCTCTCCAAGGGACCAAGGCGAAGTGCTCCTGTCCCTCACTGAGGGACCAGGGCGAAAAGACTTATTTGAGCCATTCCTAGCCTTGTTTGGTTAAATTGAGACATCAAAGATATGGTGAAGGACGAAATGAACATGATAGAGCATCCAGACTTGATTGAAAACAATGAAATGATGAAGTTTTTGCCTAGAAGGTTAAAAGTGCTCCCGTCCCTCACTGAAGGACCAGAGCACTTTTCTTTATATGCACAATTTTAGACCTTTATTAGACATTAACTTCTATTCATAGCATGAAGTAAGATGAAATCTTCCCTAGCAAAGGAATTTCGAAGTGGAAAGTGAGACAATTTGGCTTAGAGGGCAAAAAGTGCTCCCGTCCCTCACTGAAGGACTGGAGCTTGAATTTCAAATTTGCACTGCCTTTACAAGATTAAAGTGATTTTATGGTTTGAAGAGGTTAAGGGAAGCATGTTTTGTCCATTGAATATAATTTAAGCGGATCACAAAGGAGTAAGTCAACCCAAATGACAAAAAGTGCTCCTATCCCTCACTGAAGGACCATGCCACTTTTTCAAGTTTCTCCTCTTTGTTTGATATTTTATGGCAAAACTTGACTTGGATGGGAAGGACGAATCATGTTTTATGCCTTAGACACAATTGAGAGGTTTAAAGAACAAAGAAGTATGCCAAGATGTAAAAAGTGCTCTTGTCCCTCTCCAAGGGACCAGAGCGATTTTCCAAAAGTGCTCCTGTCCCTCTCCAAGGGACCAGAGCGATTTTCAAAAGTGCTCCCATCCCTCTCCAAGGGACCAGAGCGATTTTCTAAAAATACAAATTTCTTGCAAAGGCAAGGCAAGTTTCGTGATTGAAATGAATGAAAGAAGGCATGATTCATCCATTGAAGATAATTTGGAAAGCTAGCAAAGGACGGATAAGCTTGAAATTGAAAAAGTGCTCCTGTCCCTCACCAAGGGACCAGAGCACTTAATATGTTATCTAGCCTTTCTCACCAATTTTGGACAAATTGAGGCCAAGGCGCAAGTTTGAAAAAGTGTTTAAAATGCCTTGAAGTGGAATTGAGATGCGAGAGTTGCAAATTTTGACGACAACTGGCAAAAGTGCTCCCATCCCTCACCAAGGGACCAGGGCGCAATTTCCAAGTATGACCATTTACCTTGCATTTTGAAATGATATTTTTATTACCAAGGCTCAAGATGGAGTGAAATGTGATATTCTACGCCTTGAGGGTAAATTGAAGATTAATGTGATCAAGAATTCATGCAATGGACTCAAAAGTGCTCCCGTCCCTCACTGAAGGACCAGAGCACTTTTTATGAAAACAACTAATTCCCTCCGAGATTATGCTAAGGCAGAGTTGAGCAAGATTGGAAAGATCTTCTAAAACATGGTGAACAAGGAATTGCCTTCAAAAATTTGAGAATCCTAGCCTGAAATGCAAAAGCGCTCCTGTCCCTCACTGAAGGTCCAGGGCGAAGTTGGTGATATCCTTCATTTTTACATTGTTTGAGAGTTGATATTCTTAAAATTCACTAAAATTTGCTAACTTTGGAATATTTGAAAAAATTAATTAAATTGGCATTTAATAAATTAATTTTGGGCCTCAAAAAAATCGAATTTCTATTATAAAGGCATTTAAAATTAATTTTTTGTGAAATTAAAAATTAAAGGTGGAGCGCACAAGGCATTATTTTGTCTTTATTTATCAAGTCGGCCTTCTTCTTAGTATTTTTTATATTTTATTTTAAGGCTTATTTGCTAGGTCGGCCTCATGGTTGAAGAAGGTGAGCGCTCTATAAGAGAGGAGTGTTGTGGACAAATGCAAATCATTCATTCATAGTTTTAAAATGCGAATTGGAGGAGCAAATTGGAGAGGTGAATTTCTTGCTAGTTTGGAGGATAATTTCCAGATTTTTGAAGGCGAATTTCTAGATTTTGAAGAAGCTAGTGTAAGGTGGAGTTCTTTTCCAAGCTAAAGGAGGCGCATTTTATCCAAGGGAGGACTATAATCTAAGCTTGTCCATCAAAATCCGGTTTTCTTTCATCTTTTGCCAAGGTTTTGTAGTTAAGCAATCAAAGAGGAGGTATGAAGAATCATTTTTTGAAGTTCTTATTCAAGACTTATTGTGATCCCATTGCAATTTTGTAAAATCTAAGTCTTGAAGACCCAAATTCCATTCATAATTAATTTGAAAATATATAGTTGTTGATTTATCATGACTTTTTTCAAATTAATATCTTAAGTTTTACCTTTGAAAGGTCTTAAATTTCATGCTTTAAGGTTTGATGCTCAAAAGACTAACTTTAATATTTTGTGTAGGCATCAAATGGAGATCCCGGAGTTGGAAAATCAAGCCAGATCAAGGACGGTCTCCTCCAAGAGGGTCTAGCATCGACAAGGACGACCTTCTTCGATCCAGCATCATCAGGATAAGGGCGACCTCTTCCAGTCCAGTATTCCAAGGCGAGGTTCATCAATCGTCCTGCACATCAAAGAAAAAGAAGTCAGAGCAAGGGTTCGTTGAAGAAGCAAATAGTTTCAGAAGAGTTAATTAAAGCTAGCTTCTCAACAACATCAAGTTGAATATCTACCAAGTTACAAGTGTCAGACGAGGTGACATCCTAGTCATCACTTCTCCAGTCAGCGTGGTCCACCTCAGCATGTCCAGATTCAATGTACCTAACTCATGGAAGGTGGCACAAACTTCGATGTACCTACCCCGGCTATTCATTGGTGGAATTTTCCAGAGAGGACATGTGTCCAAGCAATACAATTTTATCATTGGTCAAGCATTAAATGTTATGTAATGGTTGTAGCAAACCCTAATTAGGGTTTTCATTGTAAAATCTTGGCCATTGATCTCAAATTGATCTAAGCCATCGAATTGTAGTGAGGGCACTATATAAGCCCTGACATTTCATTTGTAAAGGCAATTAGAAAATAGTTGGAAGTAGTTAGAAGACAGATAGAGAGTAGTTAGAAGGTGATTAGCTAGTTGATAGAATAGCAATTAGAGTAGAATAGGAGGACAAGGCAAGAAATTGTTGCCATTGATTGTAAACAAACTCCATTTTCATTGAAGTAATGGTGAAGTGTGTCGTTTCTTGCAATATGCATGGTTTCTTGTTGAATCTTCAATCCTAGATGGTAGATGATTAGATGAATGGAAGAAATGTGCTTGATTGATGGTGAAATTCGTATATCCATACTACTAGCAATTTGTTGATTGCAGACTTGCCTTGCGTAGTCAACTGGAATCGTTCAGCTTAAGCTCAACTTCAATTGTCGCTTCTTCATTGATATGCATCAACCTGATGGTGTCTATGCCTGTAGTGATGATTTGAACATCATAAAGCTTTCCTTCGAAGATCGCACTAGCCTTGTGGAGATGGTCCTGCGATGTCAAAACAAGACTTAGTTAGAATTTCATCAAAGATCATTCATTGCTCCTACATTCTTAGTATTAGAATTAGATCCTTTCCTCGCCCTCGCCTTTTTTCCTTTTTTTCAAATCAAAGGCAGTAGAATCCTGTGTTCCAGCAATATTCAAAGCAGATCAGACGTTCAATCATCAAATGTAAGTCCCCTTGCGATTCCAGCAAAATCACATCATACCATAGAGAGCTTATCCACACGTAGAGACCCTACATCGAAGAACCTTGGAGTCATCCTGATTGATCCTTTTCGCAATATCTTCAGCAATCAGAGGCTTTACTCAAGAGAGGATAAGGTACCTTTAGGTATTTTATTTTGTGTTTGATAGTGTACAAAATACACTTCAACAGGACCCCAAAAGCCTCCCTCATTAAAAATGCAATCTGCCATATCTGTCCCTGCAGGGGTAGCAACATAGGAAGAGGAAGACCACTCCTCACCAACAACCATATGTCTCAAGGCCACCTTAGTGCCAAATTTGGTGATTTCAGGACGAGCTAACTCCCTCTGCTTTGTGTATTGTCTCATAAGAGCTAACACCCATGAATGATTATATATAAACTTACAAATATTTCTCGCCCTTTCCACACATCTCTTAACCCTTAGGAGTTTTCCAATATCCTCCAACATGAGGTCAATGCAATGGGTGGCACATGGAATCCAAACTATAGATGGGTGTCTCTCCATCAAAAGTTTACTTGGAGCAACATAATTTGTTGCATTGTAATCAATGAAGTTACAAAATAGTAATTAATTTGCAAACAAAATTAGTTTGTAATCAAAAGTTTACTTGCAACAACATAATTTGTTGCAGTGTTGGTGACTACTTGCACTACGTTCTCCTCACCCACCTCATCAATCACGTCCTCTATTTTCTCACACAGGAATGTGGCATTTTTGCAATGTGCGGAGGCATCAATGGACTTGATGAAAACAATGCCCCCTGAAATAAAAAATAAAGTGAGATCAATGAGCATTCAATAAATCATTAAATGAAAAATAAAAAAATAATGATTAAATGAAATTAAAATTAATCAATTACTTGCGGAAGAAACAAGAAAATTAAGGAGAGTTCTATTTCTCCTATTTGTCCAACCATCAGTCATGATGGTGCAACCTTTAGTACTCCATATTTGGCGTTGATTAGCTAATTCCCTCTTCACATCACACATTAATTCAGTCAAAATTGGTCCCCTTAAATCAGATTCAGAAGGGGCTTTGAACCTCGCCCCGCATATGGTAATGGCGTCAACCATTTCTTGCCAATAAGGAGACCTGCCACAAATAAATTAAATGAGATAATTAAGTATGTACTATGTACGACAAAAAATCAAACAAAGAATCAAACTATAAATATTAAAACAATCAAACATAAAAGGTTCACCTGGCTGCAAAGAATGAAACGCTGCAGACCCAAAACTTGCCAACTGCCATTTTAGTAGCATCATGGACCTCCTTGTTCCAACTCATGCCCTCAAGCGACTGTTGGGACCCAAGAGTAGAGCGAGGCTCAAAGAAGGAATCCAACCTAGATTTATGAATTCTAGGTCCAATGCTAACACTCCCACTACCACTGACAGTGCAAGGAATATGAGCACTAGCACTACCAACTACAGAAGA
Organism: Cryptomeria japonica; assembly: GCF_030272615.1. Classification (NCBI taxonomy): domain Eukaryota; kingdom Viridiplantae; phylum Streptophyta; class Pinopsida; order Cupressales; family Cupressaceae; genus Cryptomeria; species Cryptomeria japonica. The sequence continues at coordinate 136,704,062 of NC_081406.1, forward strand.
AGAAGTGCTAGCAGTATCACGGTGAGTGGGACAATATGGAGGCATGGAAGAAGGCCCTCCAACACGACCTAAAGTTGTTCCACTTCCAATGGCCGCGAAATCTTCCTTTTGCTTCTTTGCCATTTCCTTTTTGTTTTCAAGTGCTTCAACCATTACATAGAACTCACATCTAGCCTCAATAGTTGCACCTAGGCATTGCTCAGCATCATGGCTACGCACACCAGCAATATGGTATTTCAATCTATAAATGCCTCTATGGAATATTGTTCTGCAAAACCTACACTTTGTCTGCCCTTTTTTTTGCCCAGGAAAATCTTCATGAAATTTCCAAGCGGGGTCCTTTCTATGTGGGGGTCTAGAAGAAGACATTGTATGATAGTTTTGTGAAAATTGAGGCAAATAAGAAAGTGAAGGTTGCTGCAATAAGACATTACGAATACAAAAAATATTAATATTTGAGAATTTGTGTATTCATTCTCGTTGAACATTTTTTTCAAAAAAACTAAGGTAGGGTTTGTAATTTAAAAAAAAAAAAGAAATGTAGTGTTTGATCAAAATTTCAAACCCTACTTTAAAAAAAATAAATTTACAAACCCTACATACAAAAGATTTTGGAAAAAAATGTAAAACTTTGAAATGAAATGAATAGAAAATGAAATTTTTGCTTACAAGAAACAAAAAAAACTCAAAAAATTAAACTTACCTCTTACAACAAGCTTGAAATGAGCTGCAAACTCTTCCTTTCCAACTCTTGATGCACCAAATCAAAGTACAATGCAGCCCCAATGTGATGAATGGATGAAATCTTGAGCTTCCTCCTTGCTGGTTTTTCTACAATGAACCCTTGTTTATCTTCACAACTCACTTTTCTCCTCCTATTTTGCCAAATGAATGAAATGAAGTTCACTTTTAGGGGCATGGTATAATAAACAAAAAACAAACATCATAAAAAACCTTTAAATTGTGTCTTTTTTTCACTTTCATTATGCCCAACGTTGTCGAGTCCAGTCATCAGGACTCGCGATTTTGGGCGATTTCACCGAGTTGGCGATTTTGTTGGGTTTGACCCTCTGGACTCGTCCGAGTCCGAGCGTGGCAAACTCGGGGAGGGCAACTTGACTCGAGAATCATCCAAACTTAGCAATTTTGGGTGATTCCTGTTTCTCTGCACTTAACTATCTTTTCTTTTGATTCTAACTTGGTTGGCTCCTTTTAGGAGGATGTTGATGTGCTTACTTCTGCTGTTGATGTTGTTGTTGATGTCACTGTTGTGGCTACTTCGGCCCCTGTGGATGCGACTCCTGTTTCTCCAGCTTTGCCACCCCGATCTTCCCCTTTGGATGTTGTTGATGTTTATGCTTCTGTTGCTGCTCCATTGCAACAATCTGTTGTGTTTCTACGGCAGCTTGTTGCTCTGCAACAACACTTTGCTGGTGCTACCACTTGTAACTATACGAGGTCCTCCCCGCTAGACCACTCTCTTGTTGGTCCTAATGATAGTATCGCCTGGAATGTGGTTTGTTGCAGGCGGAAGGGGAAGTCCTCCCCCCTTCTCCAAACCCCTCATTTTCAAGAGCTGGATTTCCTCCCCTTCATTGAGTGGGTTTGGGTTGTTTTGTTTTAAGGGTTTGCAACTTGGTTTTTTTAATTGTTGTTGAAGTGTTGTTGATAGTCCTTGACTCTGTAAAGGGTCGGTGCCCTAGTTATCACTGCTTTTGAATAAAAAACAATGTACTGAAAATGTTTAAAGTAATCCATATATATATATATGGGACATTACAAAATTCTCATTAGTATTGTGTCCTAGAATTTCTTTTTGTTTTCATTAAAAAATGAATTAGAGACATAAGAATTACATTACTTGTCGTTCCATTCTTCATCCCGAGATTGAACAAGTGGAAGTGGCCAATAGCTATGATAGTCCCTTCCAATGCATTTTCCCCATCCCCAACCCTGTTCATATCAATGTCTTCTACAACATACAAATCGTGGTATTAAAGAAGAATTATTTACAGAAGGATGGTTTAATGCACATTGATTTCCTTACACAAAATGCCCTAGAAAAAGAAGTGTATTCCCATGCTAATATATTTTTGCAATCTGATTGAGGGAAAAACCAGTAAGTCCACTCCATCAAAGATTTGTCTCATAATAAAGTGGTTCTTAAGCTTAAAACGAGGAATTGTGGGGATGACCTTTAATATTTTTCATGGTCCTTGGTAATAGAATAGAGTGCAACATCTTTTTATTTAGTGGGCAGGAACTTGGAAACTGCATGGGCAAAAAAGATGCAACCCTAATATAAATAATTCTAGTACAATGACACGAAAGCTTATTATATCATGAAGTTCTAATGATAATGAAATCTTGATAGAAATTGTATTCATTTATTTTGACTCATTATAGATATCAAAATGGTTTATTAATGGAAAAAGGGTTGAATTCAATTGATGAGGATGATGCAATGTTAGGTCCATAACTGAAAAACTTATACTTAATAATAACTCGACTGACCCAAAAATTCTCAAAAATTCAAGAAACATTTAAAAACACTTAAATTTGTGAAAAAGAAATTTCAAAAACATGATATCAGCCAACTTGCTATAACCAAATGCAAGCAAATTGAAATGGTACTGCTTAAGAAGGCAAAGTATGAAAGGATGAGAAATAATGCTACACATTGGATGGTATTATCCAAGAGATTGATAAAAATTGCAGAAAATAAAAACAAAAATGGGTAAGGTGCCATAATACAGAGAAATGCAGCCTGTGAAAAGAGAGATATGAAGGGATGTGCAACCCAGTTTTTAGTTCCTGCCTCGCATGGAACCATAGCGAAGGCTTAAGAATTAATCGATGATTAATCTTTTAATATTTGGCCAATCAAACTGCAGGATTTTGCTACATGAATTCATTTTGATTATGTTCAATGTACAAGTTGCAATTTTTTTACCAGGATTTTAGATGAAAAATGTTTTGGCAGCTAGAGATTGGCATTCCAGACGGTTGTCACAGTTTCCCAAGCAAGAGAACGCAGATGAAAAATGTTTTGGCAGCCAGAGATTGGCATTCCAAACGTTTGTCACAGTTTTCCAAGCAAGAGAACACATACTACCCAAGGCAGCGACAACAAAACAGAAGGGCTGACAGTACATTCACTCTTGTTAATGCTAGATAATGCACTGCTTTCGAGACCAGGGTTGATGGCAATCGTCGTCTCTGCAAGAGGCTGCAGAGCAAGAATGCTTGAAAGGAACAGTTGGCAATTGGGATTTAATTATTTTTGCATGCAAGTAAGATGTGGGCATTGATGAGTATGCCAGTTGTAGTCTCTGCCATACCCACAGATAAACAGTTCCCAGGTTGAACTTCCCAGTGAGCTCCATAATCTCCTGCGCAATCATCCTACTCTCACTGTGCCAGAGCAGTGGGTGCTCACCGCCATTCTAGAAATTATGTTATTGCCCAAGGAAGTTAGCTCAGACGCCATATCTACAACAGATTTCTTGTAGATGGTCCGCAAGAAGAGGATCACTTCTTCAATTCTAATGGGCATGAATTGATCCAATTGGCTGCCACCCAAAATCACCACTATGCAGATCTTCCTCATGAATTTTCGGTAGGGGCCATATGGGGCAAATGTGAAGTTGTAGTAACTGTAGGTCATGTATTTCATATCAGACATTGCAACAAAAGAGCTTGAAGCTCCAATTCGTTGTTTTGGCTTTTATAATGTCAAGCTTTCAATTGTGATGCATAAGAAAAAAAATAGAATTTTTTTCCTAAGAAATTGGACGGCCTTTCTTATGGAGCAATGGCTTAATTTCAATGCCATTAACTCTACAATCTACTTTTCAAAAGCCAGAAGAAAATTTAGAAACCTCCCATTTATGGAAACAGTGTTTATGCCTAAAACCAAATGATAAATCATAAAAGAGTAGCCCTCACAATATAGGAATTATCTGTGGTCTTAGGGTATGTGATGATAGGTGCATCAGGGTTTAGAAAACACTTTAGCCTCCCTTTTCATTGTATCGTTCCCTTCAAACCGTGCTTATATGGAAACTTAAGTCCACTTTTATTGTTGTAACCCTAGTGGATGCCATTAAAGGATACACCTTTTATGTTAGTTTATGGTTATGAAAATATCATCCATAGTTTTAACAATATAAAGGGTTAAGTGTGAAGAAATGTCATTGTGGTCTTCCTTTAAGAGCAGTTCTATATTCCAATTTGGCATCAGATATGCCCCGTAATCCTTAGCTTTCTTATATACCTTAACAAATAGTCTTAAGTTGTAGACTTGTATCTTTAATGGCCCTCTTGTTAACAGAAATTTTGAAAACTCTGTGTTATTTTACTAATGGAGATCAAATGTTTAATGGGTCATAAGGACTCACCTGAATTGTTTAATATTCTGAAAATTTTGATTGACATACAGTTTTGGAAAGCCAGTTGATCTAGAGATATGGATGATTTTTGTGGCCTTTAAGATGATGTGGGGTAAGCTAAAACCGTATCTTTGCATATATAAAATTGGTCTATGAAATAAAATGGATCCACAATCTTAACAATTGCCATTATATTTTAAACCCTGCAACTGTGTAAGTTTCTTTCTACTTTCATTTAAAAACTTTTCTTTATAATGGCAATAATTATCAGTGAAACCTAGTGTTTGCCATTCCAAGATAAGCTGGTTTAAATTGTTTTTTTTGGAATTGCAGGAGTGGCATCCATGGATCCCTTTCTGATGAAGTTCTTCCCAAACTTGTACAAGAAGTACTCCCAGACAGAGACAGTTAAAAGCAATCACTGCAGATATGATAACCAAAATCTCGCCCTGTTCAACTAATAATTATTTGTTGCAGGTCTTTTTGCTTTGTTGTGTGCATCTTATGTGACTACAATATATTGACGAAGGAATAGTATTGTCATTGGAGGTATCAGTTGCCTGCTAGGTGTAGGTCTTGCAGCCGGAGCCATGAACCTGAGCATGCTTTTCAATGGAGGCATTGAGTATGGTATGGGAATGGGCTTTGGAAATCAGGAAAGTGTTAGGGTATTAAACTTCAATAGATCAACATCAGCAACAGAGGTTTCGAGCATCTGTGTAATAATTTTGAAGGCCAAAATGAATGCAACTTCCCAACCACTGAAGATAGAGAGAGAAAATGTAAGTTCCCTGAAAGCTGTTAGTTCAGTCCTTTGTCTGGAGAGGGATGTCCTGAAGGTACAACTTAAAAGTTTGTAGATTTCCTCAACTTCCTTTGCCTCAAAACCTAACAACCCAGTGCCCAAAGTCCCTGAAGTTGGTTAAGTTGAGAAGTTGCAACCACAAACATCTGACCCTTAAAATTTTTAATTGGGTATTGCAAAATATCTGATACTGATCTTTTTCTTTTACAGTTTTCAATATTGAGCAATTATTTATTCAAAATGTTGGTAAAGATAAGGCAAAATTTTTTATTTGAATGTGTGAACTAGGCGATCCCGGTTTACATTTCAGAGTTGGCTCCTGCAAATCCAAGTACCAATAACCCTTGGGGTTTTCACTGCAAGCATGATAAACTATGGAATCCAGAAAATAAACCATTGGGGATGGCATCTCGAAAATGAAAGCAGTGTTCAAATTTCACTGATAACATATCATAAGTTCTTTCAAAATTGCAAATAAGAATGGAGGCTACTGATTAAATTCATTGAAATTTTCATCTTTTCCTATGAATTTGAGGCTGAGACCAGTGCTTTGATTTACAATTACAACAAGATTGATTTTACAATGGTCGATCACATAGTTAGAGAGAAAGAATAGAACTCATAGAGCAGGAATTCAGGTATGTATCATATCGCCCTGAGTTCATTGAATTTTCCTTTGCTACAACACGAGACATGGCAGAATTATTTTCAAAACCAATACAATTTTGTATGATATACTACTAGTTGTCTAGAATTGATCCATCCAAAATTTATTTTTCTGTAACATACTATTGAATTGAAGTTGTCTGAGAGTCACAGTAAGTAATAAATATAATTTTTTTTCCCTCAGTGAAGTGACCAAAGCTTATTCAATTAGTTTAACTACTAATATCAGAGCCACTCCAAAGAGCGACATAGATATGACTTGAATTGGCATCTTATGATAGATCTGAAAGAAGTTGGCAAAATAAGTGGTATTTCAAAGATAGTGCAAACATTTTCCTTTTTAATTGAAATTGATTAAGTTTGCAAAATGTATACAATATCATAGAAATTCTAATGTATTAAAACGTTCTATATAGCTGATATTGTATCTGTTGATTGTATTGCTGTTGCAATTTAAGATGTAATTTGAAAACCATTGTTTGTTGCTGCTAAGCGATGGATAGGTTTTCTAGATAGCTACAAAACCCTTCAATTGCATATGTAATAGTTGACATTGTATGTGTTGATTGTATTGCTACTGATCTGTAATGTTCTTCTTCTTTGTTCTTTTCTTATGCAATCTGCGTTTTTCAATATAAAAAAATATTATATTAAGTTAATATAGCATCTATTACAAATTGGAACAAATGCATATACCAACAATCTATGTGATGGTATCTAAACTCAATAGCTATGAGATTCATAGTCATGAAGTTGAAATATGAACTAAAGATGAGTTCAATAGCTATGCCATGAAGTTAATATGAACTATAGATGAGCTCATTGTCTAGCCAAATGGGTTTCATCATTTGTTGCTATAATCTGAATGAACTTTTATCATCTATGTTTTAACTCTTTGAAGTGTATCAAAGACAGTTTTGTCAACTGGATTGATGCTAGCAGAAACAATATCAAAAAAATAATTAAAAAGTAAATAAGAGAGCAAAGACTACAGAGCATAAATCTAGCTCTGCACATACTCAAGGGTACGACAAGCCTATTGTATTTGCATGACACACAAAACATACACAGACCTTGCATTCCTTGGCAGGAACTTCGCTGCTCTTCAACACTTGTTAATAATTGCATTGCAATTTGGGTTGAATGAAGAAAGTGAAAGTGGGCAGCAGGAAAAAGAGAGTACGCACCAGCAAGGAAGAGAAAAGGATTTATAATGAAATTCTATAAGAGAAAATAAAATTACAAAACATAGCAATTTGAAATTGTTTAACATTTTCAGTTAAAGGTAAAAAGGGTCAAAGAGAATGCGTGCAGTTCAGATAGAAGAAGGATTTTGGTGCTGAGTGAAACAAAACAAGCAATCTTTGTTTTTCAAATATGTAGATTTGAATTTGTTGTTCATAAGCAAATACAAGTAGTGGTGTTGGATTGCTCAAGTTATTAATTTAGTTATTGAAATCTTTTGTTTATGATTTTGATTTTGTCTTGGCTGCGAGATCTTTTTGTTTATGCTCGAGTCAAAAGTGATGATGTTGTATTAAATAATAGAGATGAAGTCTCTTTAAATATATTTACAAAGATGATGTTTCTAAATGAAACAATCATGAGCTGAAAACAAAAAAGGAAACTACCTAAGCTAACCAAGACAACTAGATGACCATTAGAAACATTACATTATTTTAATACCCTCCCTTAATGGTCATCGTTCTAACTATCAAGAGAAAACAAAGAAGGTTGCTCCCTTCTTCTCAAAATGCTCCGCAACAAAAGCCTACCACTGAACCTCCCAGAATTTGCAGAACTTTTGGATAACACGAATCATCACAAATCATCCAACTTGACATTGGGTAACAAAGTCGTCCCTCCCTATAGCTAGAGACACCCAAAACAACCGCATAAACCAAAACCACAATTTTGAGGAAAAATAGACAAACCTTCAACAAACTTTTGCAAATGAGCATGACACCCCAAAACAGACTGCAAGAAGACACGACTTTTGAGGAAAAAATTGCCAAACCCAAAAATTGAAGATTACAAAGCAGTTTTTTTAGAAAAGTGTCAAAACCCTAAAACAAGAACACCCGTACCCATGATTTTTGAGGAAAAAATCAGGCAAAATCCAGATTTCCACGTGAACATCACAAATTATAGATGACTAGACATGATTTTTGAGGTGAAAAATCGATCGAAATCGAACACAAATTTTGAAGTGAAAAATCTGTTAAAACCTGGACACAATTTTTGAAGTGAAAAATCGATCAAAACCCAACACAAAATCTGAGACATGGATCAAAATACAAAACTTTGTTTTAGAGAAAAACGATAAAACTTTTTTACAAAATAATCTTTAAAGCAAAAAATCGCACAAAACCCACAATAATTTTTTATGGATTAAAATTATAAAACCCACATATATGTTGTAAGGATTAAAATATAAACCCATCAATTAATTTTTTCAAGGGACAAAATTAAAAGGAACCCCAAAATAATTTTTTTTAAAGGGAAAAAATTATTAAAAAACCTTCATCGTGCGGTAGAAGAAAACACATCGCATGGAATGCAGTTGTCACAAAACACCTACAATGTAGAAAACCCTAGGTCGCAACTATGGAAAACTACAGAAAGCGCTTGCATCTGAAAATTCTAGGCGCAAAACAAACCTCATGCGGGAAATAATACTTGAGGTTGTAGCCAAAAAAATATTCGAAATTGCGGGTTTTAGATAAAACATGAGTTCATAAACAGAAAAACATCGCAAAATCCAAGAAGAATCGTGGGCAAAGAGGTCACAAAAGAAAACCATGAGATAGCGACGCAACAAAAATACCAATCGCAACTCCAAAAAAGAGAACACAGACCACGATTTGTAGAAGCGTCGTGAAAAGAGGACAGAGGTGCAAACGGAAAAAACCGACATGGGAAGGAAATCATGTCGCCCAAATCCGTAGCCAGGGCCTACAAACTTTCGCTTGAAAACATGAAATCATCGCCGAAAAACAACCCAAAACTAGGTTGCGTAGTCTGTAACAAAAAATGGCAAAAAAATTTCACGTGCAAAACACGAAGCCGCAAAAATTATATCGCACAACCACGAATGAAGAGCAAACCCTCGCGCACAGATCATGAAAAAAATTTGCACCTCTTCAAACCCTAGAGATTCAAATTTTTTTCATCAAAAAGAAACTAAAAAAATTTCTGAAAATTATATCCAAGTAGTAGGAGTTTACAAATTTTATTAAAAACTCTCCAAATCTTATAAAACCCCATCCACCCGCTCCGATACCATGTTATGATAAATTGATGTTGTATTAAACAATGGAGATGAAGTTTCTTTAAATAGATTTACAAAGAGGATGTCTCTAGATGAAACAATTGTGAATTGAAAACAGAAAAAGAAACTACCTAAACTAATTAAGACAACTAGATGACCATTAGAAACATTACATTATTTTAATGAGGATTTAAGTTGTTAAATATATGGCAAGGAGTTTCATGAATAACACAATAACACAATTCATGAGTACTTGTAAGTTTTTCATCTATCGTAATAGAAACTATCGAAGTTCAAATTCATGGAGGTATGATTGTCTAGGTTTGATATTTAGTTGATTTTGATAGATTGGATCTCCTTGCTTGTGATGGCTTAGCCAAAGAAAGCTTCTGAAGTAGACTATGTTTTATCATTTTTTGGGGACAAGGATGATAGAATGGTAGGCATGTGTTTGAGAGACAATAATTTGAAGGATGTATATGTGTGTGTGTGTGTGTGTGTGTGTGTAAATGTGTATATGTTTGATGTATGTCTGCATGTGTATATGTGTATGTATGTATGTATATGTGTGTGTGTATACATATACACACATGCATACATATATCTGTATGTATATAAAGAGAGATTTCTACAAGTTGATAAAGATGGAGTTGATAGCTAACCTCACAACTCCTAGAAATCACTTGCAACCAAAATGCCTATCACATTTGAAGAGAATAAGCCATGATCGATGTTATGCAACATTAAGAGAGATTGATCTAAAGAAGGATTTAATATTGAGATTAACCTATAAATGAATTGAATAGATTACAATGAATGCATATAAAAACATATAGATAAAACCCTGGATGCAAACACTAGGAAAGGTTAAAAGAGAGCTTGACAAGTGTTCACATCATAATGAATGAGACAACATGTGCTAAATAAAGCTCAATCTAATAAAAGATAAAAGCAATCATATGTTGAGCTTAAGTGAGTGAAATAATAAAGGACCTAATTAGACAATTAATTAGAAAATGTCTTAATAACATCCCCCATTAAGATTAACTTAGGGATAAGTTAAAAATCTAATGATGAATGTATGAATACAAGGATGAATAGGTCCCAAAAACAAGGGTTGATTAGGTACCCATGTACAAACCAATGCAAACTCTCATAATCAAAGAAAATGAGAAAACCATATAGGGAAAAAGTCCTCTCCAAAAGAGAGAAATAATTGCATTAGTGAAAAAAGGAAAGGAAAACGCAATGTGAGCCCCCACAGATTGCTTTTGTCACGAAAGTTCAATGAATGCACCCCCATAAGAAAGATAAAATGAGGATATGAATACCCCCATGAAGAAGTAGCTAATGTGCCAATGACGAAAGCTCAAGAACATAGAACATGGTCCACTGCATGAAAACAATATTTCTCCCTTAGGAAGAAATAAATTTACTAGAGATTGGAGAAGTCATTTTCATAAGTTGAAAGAAGTAGGAATCCAAATTCAAATCGTATGTGCCTCTAAAAAATGCTTATATGCCACTATGTCCATGAATGATGATGATGCCACAAACTAATCAAGTGCATGCCTAATCAATGTAGAAGGTGACAATTCAAGACTCTACAAAAACTAATGTAGAACAAGCTCTATGGGCGATGAAGATGAGTTGACAATATTGTTGTGGCTATTAGCAAAGAGGAGATGAATGTCATCAAGATAATTCTGTAGATTTGCACTATGAGACTTTACAAACAAGGATGCTATCTACAATAAATGAATCCAAAGTAGCTACATCTCGAGGAACAATGTTTTACTGCACTAATCAATGGGGGTCATGGATGTGTCAATGCCAAGCTAATTGAGAACAATAAAAGATGAATATTGAGATTGGATCTCAATGTGAGGAGTAGGAACTAGAAGACGAGTTTGTGATCTATTGGAACATGCAATACTTGTAATATACTCAAGCTCCTCTAAAGTATCATTATCAATGGATATAGAATCTACATGTACAAGGAGAATAAGACAATTTGCTACAAGATCCTCTAGGAATGGAGAAATATGAGGATCTCCATGCATCTCCCATAGTCTAGTCCAAAGTGTGTAGGGACACTCAAGGTTTGATATAACCTATATAGTGTTATGATCAACACTAGACAAAATAACTCCTACAAAACGGTCTATGATAATACCCCAAGTTAATCTACCTCCTTGTGTGGTTGCTTTAGGTATGAGTTCATAAAATAAGGCAAAAGATGAATACTCAAATAGTTTTTTGTGTCCATGAACAAAACCCATAATATTTTTTTCTCAAAGATGAGCTAATTTTTCTCTTTGAGGTTAGATCACTTACAGAATGAAGAGTAGGTCAGAAAATGGTACTCTTATACCAAGATGGAATTGATAGCTAATCCCAAAAATCTAGGAAATTACGTGCAATCAAAACACCTATCATATCTAAAGAGGATAAGCCCTGATTGATGTTATGAAACCTTGAGAGAGATTGATCCAAAGAGGAATTTGATATTGAGATTAACTTATAAATGAACAAGATAGATTACAATGAATTATTATAAAAGCACAAAGATAAAATCCTAGATACAAACCCTAGGAACAATCAAAATAAAGTTTGACAAGTGCCAACATCATAATGAATGAGACAACATGTGCTAAAACAATCACAATCTAATAAAATATGAAAAGTCCTAAGTTTAGCTTAAGTGAATAAAGTAATAAAGGACTTATATTTATCAGATAATATCCTAATTACTCCAATAGATAGACAATAGCAAACATTAACAATATAACATGAGACTATTAAAATGATGGTAGATGGTAACTATGGAAAGCTACACACCAATCACATTCCCAAGAAAATTATTTGTCTACTCTTCTCACACTATACCAAGTTATGGCCAATGCACCTTTAGTCTCTTTTGTAACTGACAATAATAACTAACTCTAATACCATATGAAAAAAATGAAGTTTGAGACTTTGAGTTAAAGTTTGAACAATGAATATAAAAATTTAAATTATTTTTGTTAGTGTTTAACTATTATATAACCTATATCATTAGCCATGAATTTGAATCATGGTATATTTATTGATGTTAGACTATTCTTGCAATTATTTTTATTGTTATACTGTAATCATGATATATTTATTATTGTTTTTGATATATTTATTATTGTTGTTATAATTTTTTCATGATATATTTAATTTTTTTTTTAATGTTATAATTTTTCTGTTTTAAACATTGTAAATATGTGTCTTGCACTAGGGGATGCTTGGCCATTCCTAGGAGATTTGAGGGACTCTCAAATGTCTCCAACAATCTGGATGGATTTCAAACATCCCTATGATGTTTCCTCTTACTACAACATGTTTAAAAATTGTTTCGAAGATTTGAGGATTTTTGGAGATGACCAAGGGACATCCCTTGCCATCCTACTATACCCAAAACACCACTTAGGATTGGGATGATAGTTTGAGGACCATAGAGACCTATGGAACACATAAAATAGATGTATGATTGTAGAATCATTTTCCAATCCACTTAAAAGGTATGATGTATTTGATAGATTGGACCCCTTGTTGTAGTAGCTTAGCTTAAGGAGTCTTTTCAAACAAATGTATACTTACTCATCATGTTGTAATTAATATAGAAGACAAATATAATAGATACATGTTGGGGAATTTTCTTATTTTATACCTTAACCTAATTTAAAATTATACTTCGAGGGTGCAAGGAATCCAACGACATGTTAGACCTTACAATGACTACAAGGATGAAGCATTACAAACAACAAGAGTTCGACAAAATCGACACATGAGAGAAGAGAGGGTTCCTCTCTCCTACTTTGAGATTTATCAATATCAAGGGGTACTCACATATATTCCTCTAAGGATTCGACACTAACTGTGGCTAGAACCACAATGGTGAGTCCCACTTGTGAGACATGAAAAATTTGGATCAAAAGGAGAAATAAAATTTCCAATCACATTCATTTGAAGGTTTTTTCTTTGAATGAAGAGGCCACATATACATAACTGTCATTCAAAGGTACCTATGACCAAGTGAAACAAGTTTATAATTTTCTTGGGTCATCAATGTGCCTTTGAACAAAGGTACCTTCAATAAAGACTCCTTCATTTGAAGATATTTTCAAGAAAATAAAGGTTTGTTAGCCCTTGTTCATTGCTATTTGTAAAATTCATTGTAGCAAGTTTGTGATGCCAAACCCATGATTTTCAACATCAATGAAACATTGTTCCAATTCAATGCCATGTTAAGTGTTTTTTCCAAGTGTGCTTCTAGCAAAGGTTACAAACAGCTAACATGAATGGCTAGGGCTAGTGAGGGATGAAAAAGACAGTTTTGAAAAAGACAATTTGAGTCATGCATGTAGGTCCATGATTGGAGCCCTAGGTTGAATCTCCATTTACCCTTTTCCAAATATAATATGATGTGAATTTGCCAATCAATCTTGTTTTCTTTAAGCCATTGTTTTTTTTATTTTACATGCCAAAGAAAATCCCAAGTTGTCTATTTTCCTTGAGATAAAGCCTTAGATTAAATCTCGTCATTATCATCTCCTCTTCATATATTCTCATTATTGAATATTTGACCATGAGGAGAATTCTAATCACAATGCTTACATTGAATCATTTGAGATTTGAGAATAAGTGAGACAACTAGAATAAATCACAAATCACAAGTGACATAAACAAGTTAGGTGATGATAAGCAATCATCATTCTTAGTTGATGAACTCCAACACCTCATTTTGATTAAATCTTACATATTAGACATATTTAAAGGAATAGTAAAATTATTAGATGCACTTGTTTGCTTTCTTCCATTTAATCTCATTTCCATGCTTCTTCTATCACCCTTCCCTCAAACAACCCTAACTACCTGCATTACCTCTTCACCCTCATGCTTCTTCCTTTCCCCACATGTATTATGAGTATCCCTTGGCCATCCTAATTCATCCCAAATGTCCCCTATCATCCCTTCCATCATTACAACTACCCTCCACACATGTATCTCTCATACACATACTTCCCATTTTATCACCTAGTCTCAACTATTCATAATTTCTTGGTGTGGATAAGGTTAAAAAATTGCTATTGAATTTATGTCTATTGAAATGTGTGATACTTAATAGTGTACACTATGTTAGTGAAGATTAGTCTAATCTTTCAACTCCCTTGCCAACCTCATCTACACCACATACATCAACTTTTCCTCCACCCATAGTATTAGCACCCATTTACCATCCCAATTCATCCCATATATCCCTTATCATCTCTTCCATCAGTACTCCTACCCCACTTCCACACCCATATTTATCATACACATCCTTCACATTCTATACCCAGTCTCAAATATTTATAATTTCTTGGTGTGGGCAAGGACTAAAATTGCTATTGACTATTTTGGTTATTAAGGTGTGAGATGTTTAAGTAGAGTGTGATGCATGTTTCTTCATCATTTGAGACACCTACTACATGTATGCTTGCCAGTTGCTCACACACTTGTTGAATGAGCTCACGAGTGTAGTACCCATGGAGGGGTAGTCATAGTTTCACTCCTACCTTCTCACCTCTTCTTCCTTGCCTATATATGCAAGGTGTTTGTAAATTTTACAAATTCTTCATTTATATGATAGAGATACCATTGTGTATAAGTTGTTCACTAGTGAAAGGTTATTAATTTGTTCTTTCGAATCTTGGCATTCTCCAATATTATTTTCTTGTGAACCTAGGTTTTTCAATGACTATCAAGGTTTCTATTCCATACACATGGGAAAATAGAAAAAAATACGTAATATTTTTTTTATAAATATGTATGCGCTAGGTGTTGATGTCTTTATTTTAACAATAAAAACTTAAGCTGGATACATACTGAAAAATAACATCATATGGTATAAACTTATGTCTAAATTATAATCAATCTCACTTTAAAAATTAATTCAAGAAATTATGAAAAAATGCATGTGCACTAGATATTAGTGTTATTAATCTATTTTTAAAATTATATCCTTTTTTACAAAAGAAAGTTATAAATGTCACTTTTAAAACTATTGTTGACTATTAAATATAAGTTACTAAAATTTATGTAAAAAATTCACAAATTGTTTCTTAATTTTTAAAAATACTTTTAAAATATACATATGAAATCTCAAAAAATCAATCGTTCACATCATCTTCAAATTCTTAATCATTTAGTTGCTATATGTGTCGGAAAGTGGAATTCAAATTAAAATTGTTGATTTCAATGTCTCACTTTGACAAAAATGTGAGACACATTATTGTGGGATCACTCTTTCATAATTAAATAATTGTGTTTAATAATAAATTATTAATTAATTTAATGTATAAAAATAGAAGATAAAAATTAAAAAATATGATCTTAGATAGTGATGTTGAGAATAATTTGATTAAAAAATTAACCAATTAAAAATAGATCAATTAGGAAGAAAATAATTAACTAATTAATCAATGTGTTGATGTAGGGGGAATCGGCTAGGATGAACTAATATGTGTAATTATCAATAGAAAGTGATATAATCTAGAGTGTCTACACTAGATTCACATAAAGCATCAAATAATCATTTTCATGGTGTGAAGAAGTTAAAACACCTAACTTATATCAATAAATCAATCATCTAGCACATCATTTTATTTATTTATTTTTATTTCAAATCTGACATCATTATTGATTGTTGAATTGGAGATGCGTCATAAATTAACAAATATCCCGATTATTTATTGCTAACACTCACATCTAAACTTAGTCATCATCCATCCATTTCATGCTCCAAAATTAAAAGAATACAAATATTAAATATTTAACAGAACATGGTGTCCTACGAGTTCATTTTTTGTGGTTTATGTGATTGTGTGTTGTACTCATACATCTAACTCTAATTATAAAGATACATCATCCACATCCTTTATTCATTTAATCTTGAAAATCTAACATAACCATCGATAAAGATTTAAAGTATTACTTGTCTATGCAACTTAAGAGTTAACACAATAGAATTAACACAAAATAATAAAAAGAAATTCTCCTTGATTTAGTATCATAGAAAGATTACAATATGGTTCACTAGCCTACCACATGCTCATTACAATTTTTTTATACTAGATATAGAAATTAACCATAACTTCTCAAAGCTTTGAAGAATGATGATGAGTCTTCTTCCTATAAGGATGACTTGGTGCAAGAGGAGCATGCTTTAAACATTGATAATCCAAATCTTGAAACATAAATGGACTTAGATGCCTATTATTCTCCTAGAGCTTACCTTAATCATCAAAATTTTCCAATGCAAGATGATGTTATTTATTTCTTAATGATATGTTACCTAACATTACATTGAGTAGAAATGAAACATTGAATGATGAAAGCACTCCCTCTCATCCCATCATCATAATGAAAAAAGACTCTCTTGCCTCCCAAATGGACATGAATGATGCTAATAAATATGTGTATTCTCCCATAAGGATCAAATCCTTATTCCTCTATTCATCCTTTTAGTACTTCAAAGTATGCTTACACAAGCAATATTAATGAGGAAATTGGTGAAAGTCCTTAGTAGAGTTGCACACAAACTAAAAACTTGGTTTTGACTTGCTTTCTAAACAAGGATATAGTGGTCAAGGTATTGGACATATGGAACAAGGAATTAAGATCCCTAAAGAACCGACATCTCAATATAATAGAGAAGGCATAGTATTTCCTGCTCCTTCCTTACCAATTCCTTCATCAACAACTAACCATTCTCTCCCACGAGGGAGAGAGAAAGGAGGGGGCGGGATGGTGGAATTTTGCCCAAAACTCATTATTTAAATAAAGAAGATATAATCCTGATGAGAATCTTAAAAGACCATTTAATCACTTAGTTCAAACTAAAAAAGGTGATTCACAAATTTATTCTTTTGTCCCTGTCATCACATGCATGGACATTCTATTACTTGTTGTAGAGTATTTAAGAAATATGTTAGACAAATTGTTCAAAATGGTCTTGTTCCAATAACACATGACACTAACCTTTCTATAAATTTATAAATTCATATAATTTCATAACATTTTTGTATCTATTATGTTGCTCCTTGCTATGTGACATTTGTAGCTTACCTATTGGGGGCTCATTCTCATTGATGGTGGTACAATTTTGTGTGCAATCATACTTAGGTAGCAACATAATAGCCTAATTATTCTTGTCTCTATACTAAGAGGTAAGAACAACATTCAAATATTTAGCCTTCATAAGGATCCACTTTCCCTTTGTTGAGTTGTATCCTTTATAAAGATACCCTTCCTTTCATAGAATTCTGTCGTTCATGAGGAATTTATCCTTGCTTGGAGATGCGTATCCTTGTTTAGGACCTCTTCCTTGCTTGAAAACATATGTATTATACAAATGATATCTACTTGGTGTTGAAAGTGTGCAATCCCTCACCAATAATCCCTTCTCATAGTAATTTGGAAGGCGTGTATTCTTCATCTCCTTCCCCATTTTTTTGCGTTGAAGATGTCATCTTCGTTTGAAGATCTTCTCTCTCTAGGGAGGTAGATATCTTTGGATAAAGATCTCTTTGTCCCACTTTCATAGTAATGTACCATTGATAAGGATCCCTTTACACTTATTGTAAGATGTTTCCTTTTACAACGTCTTTCTTGCTTAAATATTTGCATCCTTTATAAGAATCTTCTTCCTCGCTTGGAACATGTGCATTTTTGAAAAGGATATCTCATTGGTGATGAAGGTGTTTTATCCTTGACAAGGATATCTATCTTTCTTAAGATATCAACATGAAAATATGTCAAACATCTTAAGTGGGGGCGTATGATGCCTTCTTTTTTCTTGTAGTCATTCATTGATGTGTTCTCTAAGTGGTGGTTTTGTATTGCATAACACCCTCCTGGGGCATAGTTATCAATCTATCTCTAGCAACTTGCATGGCATTTTGATCATCTAGTATAACATGACCTACCAGTTTGATATTGTAAAGCATTTATTATCTATGGATCACCTATAACAACACAAATTGCTAGCTAGTGGCATCTCTATGACTATCTTGACCTTCTAGAATAGCATAAATTGCTAGCTTGATCCTTTAGAAAACATGTTTACGCTCCCTAAAGCATTGGTCAACTAGTATAACAAGGCTTGCTAGTGTGATCATTGTTATCATTTTGTGCTCCCCAAGTATTGTTCATCTAACATCATGTAGCTTATTAGCATGATTGTTGTTGTTACACACTCCAATAGGTTGGTTACCTAACATAATGGAGCTTGCTAGCATAATCATTTGTTTCACTACATAGATCATACAACATAACAACTTGTTGTTCAATGGAATCTATGGGTTTTTCATGTATCACCTAGCATAATGCAACTTGCTAGACAATAGAATCCATGAGAAAAATATAAATTTCCCAACATAACACACCTTGTTGACCAATAGAATTCATGAAGTCTCCATGAAGTCCTAGCATATTAATATATAGCATTCCATGGGCCCCCTTGTCTCATCACATTCTTGTTCTTTTAAAAAGTTTACTTGTACTCTTTGAATATCATTTCGAGAATTATATTAGTGGTTGAGACCATTTTTATATTGAGATATCTTTAACTATTTTGATGGTTTATGGATTTGATTGTGTGATCATTTTTTCATCAACTCTCACACAGTCATATCAAGACATTTAATCATGGACTGTGGAAATTTCATGCATTCAGTTCAACTATTTGACTTGGAACCCTTGTTTTGGTGCTAATCCTTTTTGCATCCTTTTGTTTGCCTTATCTATCTTTTTGTTTTGCCTTTTGTTTTGTTTTGTCTTGCCTTGTGTTTTGTGAGTCATACTTTGGATGTATTTTTATGAGCTAAGATCCTAAGCTTGGGGGCTTGCTTCCCTTGTCCTTGTGACATCTTATCTCTTGTGAGTCTTTATCTCATTTTCTTTCTCTAGTTTATCGAGAGTATCAATGTAAATTCATACTCTTACTAAAGTGGGGGCTAAATGTGGTGTCGTACATTGTATCCCCTTACAATTTCACACTCTTTTTGGGCCCTTGATTTAGTTTTCTCTCTTCTAGCTCATTGTAAGCCTATTTTGGTCTTATCTTGTCCAAATTTTTGTAATATGTTGATATTGTGACCAAATCTTATGCCATGGGTTGTGATACTTTACAATCACCTTTTCGTAGTCCCTTTTTGAATGGAGTGGAGTGCATGGTGCCCTAGTCCCTCCAAAAGGGCCCAAAAATATGTGTCGATTCTACCATTTGCGATATGATCCCAATATTTTCCTTTGACTACTAGAAGTTTGCCTAAGTTAAGAAATACCTTGTGAACCCTATATAAAGAAATCAATTCCCATTCATAAGTAACAAGTTATCGAGAGCAAGAATTCCTAATTCAATCGAATCCAAAGTAGATCTAAGTATTTAGCATTATGGAGCAACAAGCTACAACAACACACATGCAAGTATGATTTAATGAATTATTTTGTATGCCTTGTCATGTCATGTCATTATATCACTTGAAGGAATAATCTAAAGAGCATTGTGTTTGATTGGTCTCCACTATATACATAAAGTTGGTGCATAATTTCATTCACATAGCTCAGTTGGATTTCCCAATGGGATAACCTAATGTCCTAAGCAGAGTTTCATTTAATTATCAACTAGGGACGTGTCTTCTTCAATGATTTTGACATTATATATGCACTAGGGAAGTAGTCTAGGTTGTTCTATTGAAGTGTATAGGAAATAAACTCTAAATTGAAAAGATAACAATGCTAGGAATAAATATAACTACACAACAATGGCTACAATCTGATTATTCTAAAACTAATGGAAATAAATACGTTGAAACCAAATCTATCCTAAACAACTCACTACTAATAGTAAAACATAATATACAATAATCTAAACATTGTAGATATAACTACTATGGAGTCACACTGAACCTCAAGTGGCCCTTGCTTGAGTGGCTTCAATCTTAGCTATTAGCATTCCATCTTCACTAAACAAGATTTATTATCGAAACCGTCTTCTTATTGGAATCAATGATTACACAGACATATGCCAAACTTGTTTATTGAATAAGAAAACCACTAACAAGACTCAACACTAATTAGATACTCTCTTTCTTCCTTTTCTCAACTCATCAGGATTCAATATTTGTAGATAGAATCCTAGAGTTGGATTAATTAAAGACCTAAAAAAAATACAACATATGTCCACTCTCCCTTGAAAATTAGGAGTGATTTATTCCTCAACAAACAAATAATAAAAACCTAACTAACAAACATTGGTGGTGTCACAATCCAAATCAAACTCTTACAACATCATCTATTGTTACAACTGAAAACATATATAAACATGGTACAATGATTTATCAGTGATGATTTTTTGTTTCCAAAAATTTCTTCATTGTTCGTTGACTTCAATAACTCCAAATCCATGAGATCATCAAGAGGTAGAAGAGTCCAAATTGAACTAGAACTCATTCTTTGACCGTCGCCTCCAAATCTACCAGTTTTGTCTCAATCAACTACTAGTAAATGCTTCTCCTTAACTAGTGCAAAAAAAATCAAACCATTTAACGGGTTGTTAGATATCCTTTTAAGATTTCCAAATCATTTTTAATATTTGAATTTAATTAAGAATGTTTTATTGAAACTATTTTTTTGATAATGTATTGTCCCTCTCTAATTCATCTTTCCTTTTGTGCATCAATAGACTATATTGATATAGCTTAGACTATTTTATGATGCTTTTGATAGATGCTTATGGATTTATCTATGACTTGGGTACTTCATTATTGATGACAAACATATCATATTGCAGTTGACATTATGGTGTCATATGGATGATGATGTATATGGGTCATTATGACGATGAACTCTTATTTGATGATCTACATAAACTTATTATTCATGTGGGGTTTATATTTGTTGTGGTGATTTGATGATATCATACTATGTGCTAAACTCACTTCATGGTTATATTAGATATGATGATTATGATAGTGCTTGGTTGTTATGTCTATCTTCTACTATGGTTGTGTTAGGGATGATGTCATACTACTCATTCATGAGCATGATATGATGTTGTGATTCTCTTTCACTTGTCTATTTATTTTATGATATATGTTATTTTATATGTTGTTGTACATGTATTGGTGGTGACAAGATTGCAAGTACCAGACATCGGCTCCACCTAGCTTCATAGGTCTGAGTGTTTCTTTATCCCAATGACAAGTTGATCAATGGTGACATGAGATCCCATTATACACTTTAGGTTTAAGCAGGCATCCTATTAGTCTTGGTGTTGTGGTTATATTTGTCTTGTGGTATCATGTGGTATTTTATGTTAACCTATGTTGGGTTGTCTTGAGGAGTTGCAAGTATTGGTTAATTAGATCATTCATAAATTAATCGGTTTATATAGTTTATAATAATATATTAAACTAATGGTTGGCATTAACATTTAATATTAATGATAGATTATTATTTAGGATTTACTATTCATTAATGTTTATCCTTTGGATTCATATTTAATTAATGATTATATATTATTTCTATTTATTAAGTATTGTTTATTATTGAGCCTTTTGGGATTTATTATTTATAGTTGTGGCTTTAATATTATTTGGGTTCTATGGTTTAATTATTTAATTGGGCCTGTGTATTTCATTGTGCCTTGGTTTATTTAATTACTAGTTGTTTATATTATTATTTCCCGTTTTACCCCTTTTTGGGTTATTAATTTATTATTCATTCTACCTACCCCATTTTGCTATTGGTTGTGAGCTTGGTAAGTTTAAATAATATCATTTTAATATTATTATGCCTTGAATTTGGGTAGGGATTGGTATGAAATATTATATTTTTAATTATTTTCATTGATCAACATATTCTATGGTTTTTGAATTATATTCTATTTATTGAGTTTTTTGATATTGTTGTGGGGTTGGCCTTCTCAGGAATTCTCTATGATTGAAGATTTTGAATTTTGTTTTGGAGCTTGTCTTGGCTAGATCTTGGTTAGATTGCTCTTCATCAAGTTTTCATAGACCTTCTCTTCAATTTCCAGGTTGGAGGTTCTTCTTTTTTGCTTTATGATTTTGAAAAAAAAACTTGTCTGCATTGTGCTTGTGAGAAAAATTGTTTACGAGAGTGGGCAATTGATAATGTTGTTTAAATTAATTGCATAATTTTTATCAGTTAATAATGGGGGGAAAACCATTGTATTCTATAGACTTAATTTGCTAGAGTTTGGATTTTGAGTTTGTGACTGTCGTATGTGGATGTATTCTTTCCCTAGCGATGTCGTGAAACCACAAGAATGTTGGAAGTCTTTGGAATTTGTCTTGGTGAAATATCGTGATTAAGATTTATTTATTGTTGAAAGACTTTGGGGCCTTGTGTTTTTTGTGATCTAGTTCTGAAGCTTTGCCAGGAATGGCACCCGTGCCTGGTTGTAAAGGCTTTCACTGTATCATAACTTCCTTGTCCAAGTCACTTGTAATTTCCTGATTCTTTAGTTTGTATTGTGCCCCCTCTTGCTTGGTTTGGTGTCGTGATTCTGGGCTTAATGTTTTGGGATCGAATCACAAGTCCCTTCTTTTTTGTTTTCCTCGAGTTTTGGCTTGTATGCGCTGAAAATATGTATGAACTATTTCTTTTGTTGAATGTGCTAAAAAATTTGGCATATGGGCTATAGGGTTCATTAAATGTGCCATTATGCTCAATATATACACGATTCTGCATTTTGGATGCTCTGCCCAACTGGGCATATGCACTGCGAAATTGGTCAAAGGCAATGTAGAATATGTCAAATGCACTAAACTGTTACATAGAGGTTCTTATTTGGTTAACTAATGCACTAAATCACTTGGTGAAGGCATTGTTCTTGTTATCATACTCTAGTGAGTAAAAGCACCAGACTACTTAATTTGACTTCTGTGTTAGTTTTGGCTTTCTAAGTCAGTTTTTTGGAGCTTTCTAATTTAGTCTTTTGACAGTCTAGAGGTCATGTCTGTGTTGTTGAGTGTCTCAAGGTGATCTCGAACTATATTATTAATTATGATTGATTTCTTGTATTATATGTTAAACAAGATTATTGATACCTTGTTGTTGCATTGGGCTCTTTTGGATATATTGTCATTTGTGGACTTTGGATTACTATATGATTCCATGTTTCCTATGTGGCTATGATATTGATATTGTTATGTTGTATTTTTTATCGTTCTTTATGATTGGAAACCTTGGTTATCCAGGTTATGTTCCTTTTGAGAGCCCTTGATCTTTTATTTGAGTATGTTGTTATCCTAAGGTCTAGGTGCATGATTAGGGAGAGTGGGCTTCCATGAGTCTGCCGAGGTCATGAGGAATGGATCGCCAAGATTTATTGTGTGAGGAGTCAGGGTTTAGACCATTGGGATAGCTCATTGGGAGTTTATTGTAATAATCAAGTGATAACATAATAAATTAATCCTAGGTGGGTTGGGTAGTAATAATTCATCTTAACAAGATAAGAAATGTATTTGTGGTACCTCATCTCATGGCTTGGGGTACTTGACTCGAGATGAGGTTTGGAAAAATCTGGTAACCAAATAAACCAAACTCCTTTGATTTACTCAAAGATTGAGATGGTTCCACATGTGTATCACGGGTGTCAAGAATCAGGAGTTGCAACTCCCCTTACCTAGGATATCCATTATTGTTGGTGATAACATGTGATGACAATCTTCCCTACATGTAGATCCTAGTTCATTATGCCTTTTTGTTGTGGTGCCTCTGAATGTTTATGTCTTGTGCTTTTGATTTATCCGTGTGAAGTGTTGGAGTATTGCTCGTGTGGTTTTCATCAAGGAGGTTTTGGTTGTATCTTTTGGTTGTTAGGTGTCAGCCTAGATCTAGGGTGTTTGTGGGATCTTGTGTCATTTTACATAGCTTGGGATGTGGTTCCACATAGTTGGGTGATTTGATGTCTTCTTCCATTAGGATGCTCTCTATTGAATGCTCTTGTGCATGGACGTGGTTTCTTTATCTCTTCAGCTATGGATGGATTCTTGGAGCATATTGATGGATTATGATTCATGTGGCATTTACATTAGTCGGATTCATGAGACGGTAGTATTTGTATATTGGAACTATGTATTATGATGTAAAAGAATATTGTACTCATGTATTGAAAAAATGATGCAATAGGTTGTAGTATTGATTCTTGCATTAGAATATGATGTTGTAGATCTTGTTGAATTTATTATGTATCTTGGATATTGATCATTTACAAGAAAGGAAATTGGAATTATTGTTAGAGTTAAGGTTTTATGGATTAATCTTAATGGAATTAGAATACATATTCCTAGATTAGAAAAGAGTATATTCCCTTATTGTATTTACCTTTGGATATGGTTCTGTGTAGGGGAAAAAGTGAGACTAAGCAACCAAACCCTAATCCCACTCTCATGTGCACACTGTGGAATATGAAAGAGCCTAGGGAGGTAACGCACTTTGGATACTTCTTGTGAGGAAGATAAAGCCAAGGATTACCTCTTAGGGTTTCTATTCCTTTGCTATAAATGAGGGGCAAAAGTGATGCAAAGAGAAGATTTGAATGATCGACCTAGAATGCAAGTATACACAAGCAACCCTAATCTGGAAATGCAGATCTTAAACTAAGTGATATGCAACAGAAAAGTATGGATTAGGAGATGAATTTAGAAGTGCACTTGTGCTAGGAATTTGAGTCAAAATGTCCGAGACAGGGGTGCCATGCCCCTGTCCTGATTCGCAAACTTGAAGTTGTAATTGACAGGTTGGAATCTGAAGATCTTGAACTAGTGCCCTACCAAAATCTACCTAAAACTAGGAGGACTAGGGCACCACACCCCTATCCTAGGTAGGACCAGGGTGCCACACTATATCTGTGCTTTGCTGGTCTTGAAATTTGTAGCGACAATCTGATCTCATACCTACACTTGTAGCTGAAAATAGGGTTTTGGGTGGCTATATGGGGTTTTGCCTTAGTCAAACCCTTGTTTTGGTGATTTCCACCTCAACAAATAGCCTATTTTTATAGTAAAATAGTGTGTGCAAGACCCTAAAATGATGAATGCAAATAATCTAGAGTAGCCCTATGCTTTCAAAAGTAAACCCTAAAAGCTTGTAATTGACAAAGTAAATTCTGTAAATCAATGATGGTAAGTGATCTATAGTATAAATGTAGAGAAAAATTGATGTAATGAAGCTCATACAAAGACATGGAAACAACATGAAATCATACCCAAGCCCAAGCGAGAGGTACAAGCCAATCTCCAGTCGGTGATCTCCTATTGCTTTCATACATCTTCAACAGCCCCCAATTGATGAACGAATGATTTATGAATGCTTGATAGATGTTGTTGAATATTGTTAAAGACTCCAAAAGGCTCCTTGTGATCACTCCAAAAGCTTTTTTTCCTAGATGCCTTCAAATGAAGAAATAAAGCTCTTATGTATGAAACCCTAGATCTTAATTTCATCTTAAGGCCGATCTAGGATTTGAATTTTCCACCAATTTCTCGAGGTTAAGCATTACAATATCATAGAATTATGCCCTCGAAATTTCAAGAAAAATATCGGGGACCATGCTGCACTTGCACATGGTTAGACCAACTTTTCACCAAATTTTCAGTGCCGTTAGATATGATGATATTAGAGTGAACCCCAAAGTTATGGTTGCTTTCAAGGTGTTTTGACATGCGAAATCGGGCCTCAAAGGTCAAATAAGACATAATTAGGGTTTATGATTTAATGATTCATTAGAGGAATAAAATAAAAAGGGCACACTTAAAGTAAAAGGGCTCAACTTTATAATGTATGAAGTGATGAAATATAAATTTAGATTTAATTTAATTAATTAATTAAATGCTTAAAGGGAATTAGAAATGCAAGATGCAAAATACACTAAAGCGAGTGCTAACCAAGCATGGAATTGTGCCACCCTAGCAAGGGTGTATAATTTATGACACTACATTTAGCCCCCACTTTAGTGATCATATGACACTACGTGCATATGCAAGATAAAGTACAAAAAAGTAAACATTATTTGAAAAAAGGATATCCATAAGTTGTCAGATGAATCCCCCATCGGTATCTGCAGTACACACTACACCCTACAAAACCACATGTTAGATCACAAAATCATCTAATGCTTACTAAGGAAGGTGATGAAATTCACAGGTAGCTACATGCCCCCTGTTTTGGCTTACTTACTAGTGAGGTGAAACAGGGTATCATGTTTACCACATTGAATTACGATAAAGACCTTGATGAGAAATATTCACAATAAGGTTCGATTGTACATCAAAGTGCGCTATGGAACAAATGTGGAGTAAGAGAGCGAATTCATGATCCCGACGCTGTCGATAGTGCAAAAATCAGAGCTCCCTAGCTTATGTTATGATAGATTAAGTGAAAAGAGCGAAATTAGGGTTTTTAAACTTAAAATTAAAAAAAAAAAAGTGAAAAAGTGTATACCTGATAAATATGAAAGTGACACTTTCATTTGTCACTTTTTGACTTTTTGCACTATTCATTGTAGAGGAGCCCACGTGACAATTACCATGCCTCGACGTCGACCCGAGCGACTCACGCAGATGGAGATCCTACATCATGTTGTGTTAATTGATAGACCACTCGATGAGGTGAGTTGACCTTCTGTTGACTCTTTCATTTGACTTTGACCTTTTGAATGATGATGTCAATGTCTTTGATTAGGCACATGCCCCCTGTCTGGGCACCATGGTCCCAGAGGGCGCCCTGGTCCCACAAGGGCACCTTGGTCCTCCCAAGGCGCCATGGTCCTAGAGGGGCGCCCTAGTCCTCCCAAAGTGCCCTAGTCCCTTCTCGAGATGGTCGAGGGTTGCATGGGATCAAGCATATGATGTTAATAATAGATAGAATGATTTTTTTATTTGATGATGATGATTGATGAGCAATTATTGATGATTGGATTGTTTCATTTTACATATTCTCCCCTACATGTGAGACACCACTATTGGTCATACATTTTGGAGCCTTCAGAATCAAATTCTGAGGCTTACACCAAAGAATAGAGAGATGCTACACGCAGTAGGACTATGGTATGTGATGGTCATTCCCTCCATCAAGTTCCATCCCATGATGTTGATGGCACTAATGGAGAGATGAGATGCAAATACTTCCACCTTTCTCCTATCGGTGGGAGAGATCATGGTCACTCTAGAGGATGTGTACCGCATACTATGTCTGCCTATCAAAGGAGAGATGGTGAGGTATCAAGGTGATCACACTGCTACTGACTACAAGAGGGAGCAAATATACTGAGTTGGGAGAGAGATGCCCAGTGAGACGAGAGGCCACATTATGATCAATGGGCTTCTACACCCCACTGGTGAGGTACCATTAGTGATACGATTGATGAAAGCTACCATAACATTAGTCGTGTGTCCTAATGGGTGCGAAACACACATGCATGGAGGTCTCACTTATGTGGTGAGAGCTATGGAGAGACATAGGAGGGTATTCTCCTGGGGGCAGAGCATGCTAGCCCACCTCTATCATGACCTAGCATATTATGTGTTTGGACAAGGATACAGCTTGATGACCTACACACTGCTACAAATATGGATACTTAAGCATATCACATGCACTAGACCAGCTAGGGTTCCTATTGGTTTGGATCCAAAGCAGCCTAAGGTGTTCGCGTATCCTCTTACACATGAGTGGCGATTCAGAGACTTGCTCTATTGGAGGGTGACCTTTGATAGATTGACAATGGATGTGATTAGATGGAGGCCCTACCTCAGGATGTACATGTGGGTTGGTATACATAGGCAACTATTTTTCATGCAGAGAAACTTCCTTCTGGAGGGATGATATAGCCACATTGTAGTCCCATTCTACTTCGACCGAGTTCAGCGATAGTTTGGGTTTGAGTAGTGTGTCCCTGCAGACGTGCCTATTTACATCTGGCTCTTAGACCACCAGGCCAGGAGCTATTCTGAGGCCTACCAGTGATGAGATTGAGATGATAGAATCAGATGGGTTGGATCGGGATGTTGCGACTGACTATACTGATAATGTGGGCGCACAGTGACGGTACGTCACATGGTGGGGTAGAGTATACCTGGAGCCATCTTTCCTACAGACTTCCCTAGAGGGAACCTTGGACCATGGAGACATGCGGGTGGTGAGGATGACTTTGATACATTGGAGGACCTTGGTGAGGCAGACACAGATGATCAGGAGGATGATGCAAGAGAGTATGATGCAGGTGGTGATGGAGATGATCCTGATGCAGGAGAGGGAGATCAGGATGGTGATAATGAGGAGGATGGAGATGGGGAGGAGGATGAGGAGGGTGAGGAGGATGAGGAGGATGTGGAGGATGGGTTAGATGCAGTTTCACATCACTTTGGAGATGACACCATAGCCCTAGATCCACTTATTGTGCCATCCCAAGGAGAGAAGGACCCTATAAGGGGTGCTGATTCCAGTCCCCACTGTCCCACACCTACTATACAAAGACATTATGAGTGCAGAGAGCCTAGTGGTTCCTAGTCATAGGAGGTCATTTTTCATGACCCATACTGATGAGAGGGAGATCCAGGTAAGGTGTTTTATGATTGTTTAATTCATGCATTTTATTATTTAGATTTGATGATATAGAATGTTATTGATTAAAAACCTCTTCTCATCTTTGCAGTTGGCATTCAGGAGTGGCGCTCCCTCATCCATAATACATTGACAGACATCATCACCATCGCACACATTCCTAGCTCCTTGCAGATAGTTCATAGACCTCAGAGGAGTGTTGGGCGGCATGAGAACCTATTCACCCCCTTCTGAGTGGAGATAAAGGTTAGACGAGAGAGGGAGAATACTTTGCTAGAGAGATTGTAGCAGAGAGAGTGTGATCTAGTAGCGACACGGGTAGAGGTGACCATGTATCACAAGATCATGATGGATAGGGAGCATAGGAGCTCCTCGCAGACTCACTCACATTCCTCATCATGATACACACCCATGGGTCCACCTCCACGACCAGATCAGGAGGGGACAACCAGTCACCAGCCTCCAGTTGCTAGCCCTAGAGATAGGAGATGATTATGTTGTATTATGGGTCACTTTTTGATGTATAGTGATGTATATGTTGTTACACTTATCGATATGTATTTATAGATGCTTATGCTTTTATCTCAAACATGTTATTTTAATTCTTGAAACAATGTATGCATTGCTTTGATTAAAAGTAACATATTTGGTAATAAACATGTATGTCTAATTTAATTTCCATGTGATTGATTTCTCAATGCTTC
Organism: Cryptomeria japonica; assembly: GCF_030272615.1. Classification (NCBI taxonomy): domain Eukaryota; kingdom Viridiplantae; phylum Streptophyta; class Pinopsida; order Cupressales; family Cupressaceae; genus Cryptomeria; species Cryptomeria japonica. The sequence goes on from NC_081406.1 coordinate 136,733,561, forward strand.
ATGATTAAATTGATACATGTGTGATTTAATTAAATAACTAAGTATTTAATTAAATACTACCTTGGTGATGTAGAAGAAAATGTGTTAATTTTAAGAACTATATGAATAATGTGATTTAATTGATTCTAATTAAACATAAAACGATATAATCGTACTTAACACATAAGAAATTGTATAACATGCTAGCACATATAGAATGTAAATCTATTACAATTTACATAAATGAATCCAAGACAAACCATAAAGTGAAGAAACATGCTTGTCAAGAATGAACTAATGTAAACTAAACAATACAATATCATTTAATACCACATACTTTAATAAAGATAATTATCCAATTTGAAGAAAGAAAAGGCCCAACTAGAGAGAATAAATTAGAGAGAGAGAGAGAGAGAGAGAGAGAGAGAGAGAGAGAGAGAGAGAGAGAGAGAGATTAGGCATAGTATCTATGAAGGTGCATAGCATTTATAGGTTCTTTGAGAGGCGTACCTTCCACATTTGCTATCTTGTAAGCACCCGATCCATAGACTTCGACAACAATGTATGGTCCAAGCCAATTAGGACTGAATTTTTCTTTTTCCTCAAGTAAGGAATTTATGTTGCATTGATTCTCATAAAGTACTAAATCACCTACTGAGAAGGAACGTTGAATGACTTTATCATTGTAACTCCGCTGTAGAGTTTTATGATATGCTTGAATATGCTCAAGAGAGTTTATGTGTTGTTCATCAAGCATCTCAACTTGTTGGAGCCTTTGTTCTCTATAGGAATCATATCCATTATACCCTTAAGAGAAACTCTTAAAGATGGAATTTCTAACTCCAAAGGCATAATAACATTGGTACCATAAACAAGATTATAAGGAGTAGAACCTGTAGCAATACGTATGCTCATTTAGTAAGCCCAAAGAGCATAGATTAACTGAGTGTGCCAATCCTTACCATGCTTGTTCATAGTCTTAAGAAGAATTTGTTCGATTATTCTATATGAAGATTCACCTTGACCATTTGATTGAGGATAGTAGGGTGTAGAAAATTTATGTTGAATATGACATTTCTTTTGAAATCTCTTCATGTCTTTGTTTTTGAATGATGTTCCATTATCCGAAACCAAAGCAAAAAGTATTCCAAATTGGGAAATAATGTTATCTAAGATGAATTGATAGATTACTTCAGCAGTAGTAGATCGAAGAGGAACTACTTCTACCCACTTCGTAAAGTAATTAGTAGCGATTGTGATGAAAGTATGTCCTTGAGATGAGGGAGGAGATATTTTACCAATGAGATCCAAACCCCATGTAGAAAAGGGCCAAGATGGTACTTGAGATCAAAGTTCTTGGGTGGGAGAATGGATCAAATTTCTATGTTGCTGATATTGATGACATTTCTTAACAAATGCAAAGGAGTCCTTTTCCATGGTTTTTCAATAATATCCCATTAAGAGAAATCTTTGATCTAAGGATTTACCCCCAAAATTCCCCGACAAGCACCTGAATGTCCTTCCTCAAGAGAAATAGGGATTTTAGATTTGTTAAGATATCGAAGGAGGAGACCATTATAAAACCTTCTATTAAGAACATTAGAAAGGATAATGTATCTATCAACCAACTTGTGAATCCTAGCCCTAGTATTCTTGTTTGTAGATTCGAGAAAGGTACCATCACTCAAATATCTCATGATATGTGTGTACCATTCATCAGGATATATAGCGTAACAATATGCCACATCACTAGGATTGCCTACAATAGCTAGGATAGTGAGGTTGTGAATAATAAATTTGAGATCTACCAAGGGGTCCTCTAAAGACACAAGATAGGCCGCACATGACATTGCATTAGCGTGTCGATTATCTTTTTGAGGAACAGGTTCCATGGTATAAGAATCAAACTTTTGCAACAAGGATATAGCTAAATCTCTATATTGTGATAATTTATCTTTCTTAGCTTGGTAAATTCATGTCACTTGTCTTATGATTAATTGAGAATCTCCATAGATATGTAGATGTTTCACATTTAATGCTAAGGTTGCTTTAATTCCAACTATAAGAGCCCCATATTCAGCGATGTTATTGGTACACAAGAAATTGAGACGATATGATAAAGGGATAGGTTTCTTTTTAGGAGAGATTAAGACAACACCTGCCCTCGATCCACAACACCTAGAGCCATCAAAATATAATTCCCAAGTTCATCAACCTCAACAAAGACAATGCATTCGTCAGGGAAAGACTCTTGGTTAGGTATGGAGAAAGGTGAAGGAGCCTCGCTTAAGTGGTCAGTCAACGCTCTGCCTTTTATTGCCTTATGCGAAACAAACTTAAGGTCAAACTTGGTCAACATCATAACCCACTTAGCTAAGCATCCTGAAAGATAAATTTTGGAGAAAAGATGCTTCAGAGGATCGAATTTAATTATAACATGAACTTCAACATTCAAAAGGTAATGCCTTAATTTTTGGGTTGCGAAGACTAAAGCAAGACATTGTCTTTCTATTGTAGAATATCAAACTTCATAATCAAGTAAAGTGAGACTTATATAATAAACCAAACATTCTCTACCATCCTTATCACATTGTGCCAATAATGTTGCAAGAGCATGAAGGGAAGCAACTATGTATAGAAGAAAAGGCTTGGAAGGGTCAGCGGGTTTCAAAATGGGAGGATTGGCCAAATATGTTCTTAAGTCTTCAAATGCTTGACAACAATCTTCATTCCATTGAAAGGTGATATTCTTTTTAAGTAATTGGGTGAAAGGAAGGGTACAATCCACAAGTTGGGAAACAAACCTACAAATAGCTTGAATATTTTCTTGTAAAATTTTTAGTTGGGAAACATTTTTAGGAGGTGGCATGTTAACAATAGCATCTATCTTCTTCGTGTCCACCTCAATTCCACGATGCGAGACTATGAATCCTATTATTTTTCCACTATCCACATCAAAAACACACTTTCAGGGATTCAAGTGCATGTTGTACTTACAAATTCTTTCAAAGATTTGACGAAGGATCTTAACATGATCTATGCGAAGAACGGATTTAGCTAAGATGTCATGAACGTAATCTTCTAAGATTTAATGCATATAATCATGGAAAATGAGGGTCATAACATGTTGATAGGTAGCACTTGCATTTTTCAATCCAAAAGGAATCATAACCCAAAAAAATGTGCCCCAAGGAGTGGGGAAAGCAGTTTTGAATTGATCTTGAGGATTAATGAAGATTTGATTATATCCTGAGAAACCATCCATGAAGGATAGCAAAGCATGGCCCACTATAGAATCCACTATCATATCAATATTTGGGAGAGGGAAATTATCCTTCAAAGAAGTTTTATTGAGATCTCAAAAAATCCGTACACATCCTAATCTTGTTATAAGACTTAGCCACGACCACAATGTTTGAGATCAATGGGGAATAATCAATAGGATAGATGAATCCTGCATCCAATAGTTTTTCAATTTTATCCTTAATAAGTAATGCTATTTTGGGATTCATCTTTCGAATCTTTTATTTCACAGGTTTAGCATAAGGAACTAAGACAATGTTATGAGTGACAATCTTAGGATCAATGCCAGGCATATCTGAATTTATCCAAGCGAAGATTTCAGGAATTCATGTAATAATTCAGAATATTGTTTTTGTTCTTCTTCATTCAAGCATTTTCCTATCTTAATGACTTTGTCTTCAATACAAGGATCCATTCTGATATCAATAGTGTCACTTATGAGTAGATTTCTTTTTTGAGGAGTGTCTTTCAACTGACGAAATTCTTTAACTATCTCATCATTATTGTTTTATTTCCCAAAGTAGGCTCCTGCATTTAGACAATAAGGAAATCCTTGAGTATGGTGATAACAAGGAAGGTTGTCATAGGCTCCTAGGAATTCAATTAAGGAATCATCAGTGGGAAAAAAATCCAAAGTGAAGACACTAGAAGAGTCATAGTCAATATACTCTGGATGTTTTATTGAGAGAGAATTAGAGATGACATTAACACTAATAGATGGTCTAATGGAAGCTTTAGTACACTCAAAAGGATCATAGCCAAGTCCAAATGTTGTGTCATGAAAGTTATTTTCAAAAGGAGATTTTATCCCTTGTTCTTGGGCACTACAACCATTACCATTATATCCACACTTATCTAGGATGTGAAAACCAAGACCATAAAGGTTAGCCATTTCTGAAAGAGAAGGGGGGTTTTCATAAAGTAAGGGATCAAATTCCTCTAAATCGGAAATAAAGGGAGATGAAGTCTAAGAAGCCACCACCAAGTTATTACTCAATGTCTTGGGTAAAGTGGGCTACTTTTTAGGTTCTCCTTCTTCTTTCTTCTTTTCAACCTTGGGTTCTCTAGGGGAGATTTTGTATTCTCCTATGAAAGTAGGATTAAAGTCGAGGGATCCCTAATCATCTTCTGCAAGAATCTTTTTAGGAGAGAAGACATCTTCAATGGTAGAATCAGGTTGAGAAGGCTTTTTTTCAAGAAACTTAGGTTCATTTGAAAGAGTAGGACCATTTGAGGAATCAATGGAAGATGAACTAGAGGTAGGAGGTATATTTGAGGGAATAAACACACTAGTAGGAGAAGAGGTTTTGGAAGAATCATCTAAGATAGTTCGGGAAGAACCAGTTGTAGAGGATTTGGATGTTGATGTTTGTAAACAAGCTTGGAGATTGGTATCACCTAGAAAGGTATATGTCTTATTGTTATAAATGAATTTAACTTGCCTATGAAATGTAGAGTGGACAACTTGCATGGTATGAATCCAAGGTCTCCCTAATAACAAGTTATATGTCAAATTTCCAGGCATGACATGAATATGTGTAGATAAAGTAACATGACCTACCTTAATGGGCAAGATAATGATATCTAATAAAGATTTAGAAACATTATCGAAGCCTCAGATAGTAAGAGAATCAGGCTTAACAAGAGATGTATCAACATTGATTTTATGCAACAAGTTAATGCTACAAACATTAAGGCCAAAACCATTGTCCACTAGTGTTCGTCTTATTGCACTATTGTTTATGATAACCACAATCATTAAAGAATCATATTGATGTTGAATTTCACTAGTAGGTAACTCATCTTGTGTAAACACAATTGAGACTTAGGGGATGTTATAGAGTCAATCAAGGAAGCCATATTATTGAATGTCACTGCAAGTGGGACATTCAAAGTTTTCAAGGCATCCTGTAACATTCCATGATGAGATGAAGAAGTTTGAATCAAATCCCAAAGGGATATCTTGGCAGGAGTAGCTTTGAGTTGTTCAATAAGATCATATTCTTTACCAAGAGTTTGTGAAATGCGAGGTACTTGAGGAAGAATAGGTTGAGGATTAGGAAGAGAAGTTGAGATAACCGGAGGAGGATTAGGTTGCCTATTGTTTCTTGTGTTATAAGTGTGGGAAACTGCATGATGACTCTCCTTAGTTAGTTGTTTAGCATAACTATAAGGACTCTTAGTGGGACTTCCTCCTTGCACAATAATAACAAGTTTATTAGGAGTACTAAAGGAATCATGACTATATCCACCTTGAACAGTGAAAAGGGGTTGATTGGGAAGTTGTGAAGTTGAAGAAGGATAAGCACCTTGGACTACAAAAAAATGGCTTGCTATGTTCATTCACATTTATCATGTTGATTAATCTTATATATGTATTGTTTTTGTTTGAAGAGTTGGACAAATACATAAAGTCATCAAGGGCATCATCCAACAAGGCATGGTCATATCGGTTGAAAGGTTTATCTATTGATTCAAACAGAGACATCTCCTAAAAGAGGGAATTGTTGTAGACAACCATGTTGCTATATTTAGTGGAGGAGTTGATAGGAATGTTCCTGTGAGAGGAATCATTCAACTTATCTTTCTCACCACAAAATGACATAGTAACAAGGTTGATTAGCTTTTGGTAAAATGAGGGTTTAGAAGGCTTAGGGTTCAAAAATTAATCTAGAACTTCATATAATTCATCCTTACTAAACTCATAATCAAAATAGTTGCATACATCATCAAAAGTATGGACATCTTGCAAATAAAAATCTGATATTTTTCAAATGGAAATTGAATGAAATTTAAATACACAATGCAAGCAAATAAAGGGAATCTTTTTTTCTTTAGGAAATTTTCACTTTTTTTTTTTGGAATTTTATGTTTATAAAGTGAATGAAAGATACTAAATCTAGACCTAATAATGCAATGCAATGAAAATAAGATTGGATTCATGTCGGGTTCACCAAAAATGTGTAGGGGAAAAAGTGAGACTAAGCAACCAAGCCCTAATCCCACTCTCATGTACACACTGTGGAATATGAAAGAGCCTAGGGAGGTAAGACACTTTGGCTACTTCTTGTGAGGAAGAGAGAGCCACATATCACCTCTTAGGATTTCTATTCCTTTGTTGTAAATGAGGGGTTGAAGTGATGCAAAGTGCAGATTTGAATGATCCACCTAGAATGCAAGTATACACAAGCAACCCTAATCTAGAAATGCAAAACTGAAACTGACTGATATGCAACTGAAAAGTATAGATTAGGAGATGAATTCAAAAGTGCACTTGTGCTAGAAATTTGAGTCAAAATGTTCAAGATAGGGGTACCACGCCCTTGTCTTGATTCTGCAAAGTGGAAGTTGTAACTAACAAGCTGGAATATGAAGATCCTGAACTGCTGCCCTGCAAAAATTTGCCTAAAATTGGGAGGACCAGGGTGCCACTCCCCTGTCCCAATGATTTATTCTCAAAATTGACCCTTGGGACTATATTTGTGTGCTTTGTCGGTCTTGAAATTGTAGCGACGATCAGATCCTGTACCTGTACGTGTAGCTGAAAATAGGGTTTTGGGTGGCTATATGGGGTTTTGCCTTAGTCAAACCCCTATTTTGGTGATTTCCACCTAAAAAAATAGTCAATTTGTATAGTAAAATAGTGTGTGCAAGAATCTTGTGTGTGTGCAAGACCCTAAGATGATGAATGCAAACAATCTAGAGTAACCCTATGCTTTCAAGAGTAAACCCTAAATACTTGTAATTGACAAAGTAAATGCTCTAAATTAATGATAATAGGTAATCTAAAGCATAAATATAGATCAAATTGATGTAATGAATCTCATACAAAGACATGAAAACAATAGGAAATCATACCCAAGCCCAATGGAGAGTTACAAGCCAATCTTTAGTCAGTGATCTCCTATTGCTTTCCTACATCTTCAGAAGCCCCCAATTGATGAGATAATATTTTATGAATTCTTGATAGATGTTGTTGAATATTTTTAAAGACTCCAAAAGACCTTCTCTTTCACTGCATAAAAGGCTCCTTGTGATCGCTCCAAAAGCTTTTTTCCTAGATGCCTTCAAATGAAGAAAGAGAGCTCTTATTTATGAAACTCTAGATCTTAATTTCATCTTTAGGCCGACCTAGGATTTTAATTTTTTGCCAATTCCTTGGGGTTAATCATTACAATATCATAGAATTATGCCCTCAAAATTTCGGGAGAAATGTCGGGGACCATGTTGCACTTGCACATGGTCCGACCAAATTTTCACCAAATTTCTAGGGTCGTTAGATATGATGATATTAGAGTGAATCTTGAAGTTACAACTAATTTTGAGGTGTTTTGAAATGCGAAATCAGGCCTTAGAGGTCGAAATAAGACATAATAAGGGTTTATGATTTAATGATTCATTGGAGGAATAAAATAATAGGGGCACACTTAAAGTAAAAAAGGCCCAAATTTATAATGTATGAAGTGGTGAAATATGAATTTAGATTTAATTAAATTAATTAATTAAATTCTTAAAGGGAATTAGAAATTCAAGATACAAAACACACTAAAGCGGGTGCTAACCAAGTGCAAAATTGTACCACCCTAGCAAGGGTGTACAATTTACGACGCTACAAGTTCTGCATTTGGTACTAAGTTGAAAATAAAGGATAATATTCTTAATAGAATGGTTAGATTATAATAGTAGATTCCTTAGTAATGAAGGAATGATAATTTAAAGAATTATTGGGAATTAGGAACAACTGGATTGGTGCTTTAAAACGAGTCTAAGGAGATTAGTGGCATTTGAAATATATTATAATGCGTTCATGGTATTTGGTTATATTATAATGTGTTAGTTTAATGAATGTTCTCTATGTTGATGCAAATTTTAGTTAAGTAATGGCATTGAAATACCCTAGGGAATGTAGTTGACGAGTTGTATTTATTTTTGCTTGTGTAATCAATTCATAAGATTATGCTTAAATAGGTTATGTGCATACTGGTATATGGATGTTTAATGTATTTGTTTATTTAGGTTGTATATGTTGCACAAATTATTGATGATTAAAAAGAATTATCTCTAGATGAATGTTAAGTGGTTATATTTCTCTAGGGTATTTTGGCAGGCATTACAAACAATCTCTGAACATCTAGTCAACAACTACATGGTGACAACTGTCAATTTATTTCTTCTTCATTCCACCTATATGAAATACTTGAACATCTAACAAACAACATGCTAATAATATTAAAATAATTTACAATTAATAATAACCATTAGTCATTACATATTATCATTATTTAACATTATAAATTAGCTAGACATATAAATGCTAATCAAACATCATTAATCATAGTTAATGATTCATAAAACCAAGGTAATATTTGTAAATGTATTAGAATGTCATTCTAAACATGGATAAGGTATCATAAATCCTAGAATAAATAGGAAAATTTATAGGCTTATCACTCCCCCTAGCCTAAATCTTGCTTGTCCTTAAGCAGGGGATAGATATTGGTTAGACATGAAAACTTTTATCATGAATTCCTGTAACTTGTCTCACCTTCTTCTTCATCAAATAGAAACATTAATATCTCTCCAAATTCTCTTTCCATATTCTTATATTTAATCCATTATCAAAATAACATGAATAACATATGCTATAATTATTTTGTAAACATGGAGTAGGGAAAGATGATTAAGACATAACAATACCTACATAAAATTTACTCACTTTTTACCACTTGTGATTGTTATATTCTTCATCTTTCTTTGTTGAAACTCTATCATCTTTTAATTGTATTTGGCATCAACTCCAATTATTCGTAGGCCTCGTCATGCTTGTGTATTTTATCATTGTAGAGGAGTCCCTTTGACACGACTATGGGTTATTCTCTTCTACTCTATCTATTGTCTCCTCAAATCTTCTTGTCATTGTTTTATGCCATCTCAAATTCTTCACACTACCATTGTTTCTTCTCTTTGTTCTCTCTTCATAGGACATTCTATTTCATAGTTCTTTCCCATTATTGATTGCTACACTTGAACATTTTACAATTTAAATTCATGTTGCAATCGTGTACTTTTTTATTTTGAAATTCTTCACCTCTTTTCTATTTCCCATGCACTTGTATCATGATTCTTTTATTTGTTGTCCATTTCTCATCTCTCCAAAGTTATGTGACCATGGTGTCCACTAAGGTTCTCAAAGTTCTTCATCTTCTTTATCACTGTTATTAGGGGTTGCATTTTATCTTTTGATGTTCCTTCCCACTATCTTAATAGTGCCATTCTTTTTTGTTACAACTACCACTAAATACTCTTCTCTTTTATCACTTAAATGGTGATGTAGTGAAAATATGCAAACTTGGTGAATGTACTGGTCCTAGGATAGTTGAATGTATAGGTCCCTTTAAGAGTGTTTTGTATTTGACATCTTTAGTTGTTGTAGGTTTCTTAGAAGTTGGTGTATATTGACTGTTTTATCACACTATAGTTGCTACAAGTAACCTAAATAGTTACTGTAAAAACATCTCTCCGTCCAATGAATTTTGATATAAATTTAAATATAATACATTACCATTAAATAAAATCTGATTAGATCGTTTGGAAAATATTATTTAGATAGACATTCTTGATCATATGAAGACCCAAATACCTAATGATTTTTTTTTTGATAACACATGCAACGACTCTCTTTTAAAATTTAAAACATAACTGACTAACAACCTTAAAAAATAAGTGACCTTGAAATATGACCAACCAAATAGTTATAAATATCTCTAGAAGAGTCATTTAAAAAAGAAAATTTGGGGAAACAACTCCACTAAACAACACCTAACAAATTATGCATGAACAATTGAAGAAAAAGACATCTAAGGCATTGTTCAACAACACTTGATGAATGAATATCATATCATAACCTATCCTAACCTGCACTAACCAATGAACAAGACTTAATCAAATAAAACCATTCATAGGTTCTATGAAATATCTTCCTTTTCTCAACAAATTACAATGCTCCACATGCTTATGAGAAACCAAGAAGAGTTGCAATATGAGTAGAAACTTAATAAACATTTGTGATATTTTTGGGAGGACACTAAAAAACTCACTTACAACTTCATAGTGACAATACATACTATTGTTTTGAATTGAATAAGTGAGTTGAAACCGTTCTCCTTTAGTTGCAACTGGAAATTTAGCCGCATCTTCAATTGTGTCTTCATACTTGGGTACAAACATAAGTTGTGATACTTTATTTGCCTCCTTCTCAGATAGGTGTCTAATGAGACATCCTTATAAAATAACAGACTTTGAACCCTCCTCAAATGTGCCTTTGTGTTAATAAGCTACTTCTTTATCCTCGTCTTGATTTGCAAACTCCATTTGATATGACTGATTTGATAGAAACATATAAATTTTTGCACTTTTCTCTTGTTGCTCATGTTTTTTGTCTATAAATGATATTGGTTTAACATCCAAATTTAAGCAAAAAATCTCTAAATCATCTTTTGGCAGTAGAATGTCAAGATGAAGCTTCCCTGCAAATCTGAGCAAAAGTTGCAGGGACTGTACGTAAGTTATTCATAGTCCTCTAAAAAATCTATGCGTCGAAAAGGGTTTTTTCGTCTCTAAAAACAAAGCCTAATCCTGCAATTATAGCTATGCACCTGCAACCTACACATAGAAAAGAGGAAAATGTTGTTGGGATTGGGGGTTTGCCTTCAGTTCAAACCCCACTTTGGAATTAACCAAGTGGTTGTAAAATGTTGTAAGTAATTGAAAGGAAATGTTTGAAGTAAAATCCACCTCAAGCAGGGGATGTAATTGAAATGTTGATACCTTTGTAGATGAACTTTCTTGAATGGATATGTCAAATAGGATGAATCCATCTGGACAAAAAAAATGACATCAACAACAACCATACAAATTCACATTTGTATAATAGTGAAAAATTAGGGTTTCCACCCAAAAAGATGAAAACCACTAATTTTGTGGCTTAAAGACCATAACATTCAAAAGAGGGTTGAATCCAATAGATTTAGTCACAAACCAACAAGGATAAGGATTTAAAATAATGATTGGATTCAAGGGGTGAATTTGTTTACCCTCTTTTGTGAGTTGAATTGCTAAAATTAGGGTAAAGTGTTGAAAATGAAGGTAAAAACACAAAAATAGTGAGCTACAGTCGTCGAATTGAGACACACACCCAGATCAAAGAAATATAAGAAGATTCGGATCTACTCCCCGAAAGAGATCCTAAATGTCAAGAACATGATAAAATTCTCCCTGGTCCTCCAAACATTTCACACACCAAAAGGGGTTCATTCATCTCTGCAAATAATTTTGACTCTGAAGATCATAGCTCCATACCTATGTCCTGCACACAGAAAGAGTGAAATAGTTTAGAAATAGGGGATTGCCTAATTCAAAACCCAGTTAAGGAATTAACCTTGATTGAAATATTGCAAATGATAAAATAAATAATGGAAAGATATACCAAAAATCTATAATGACTGATAATGATGCTTTTCTTCTTAAATGTAATCACATATGTTAAATGAAATGGCACGAACATGACAAAACCCTAATCACACACACATGCTTGTATATAAATGATGTAGTTTTCTCCATAATTGATGAATGAAGAATATGCAGTCGTGAATACCTGTAGAGATGCTTGATGATGAATTATTTAATGCTTGAATGCTTGATGATTATAATTTTGCTCTTCTATCATTTCCTCTTATTGTGTATCAAAATGAGAGGGGAAAGCCTCCTTCTATAATTGCCCATTGAAAAATGTGTTTCCCAACATAGGTCAACATAGAGAGGTTTCCTGCTCAAATTTGATAATTCCAAAGGCGCTCAAAATGGGGCCCAAATAAGGAGGACCATAACATCGCACCATGGTCCCAATAAGGACCAAAGCACCATGCCCTGGTCCTACCCTATTTTAGGGCTAGACTAAGGGGCCATAAGGTGTATAAAGTGAAAGAAAGGCTATATTTGCATGATGCAAGTATAATCAAGTCTTAATTAAGTGACGTAGGAGCATCCCTGGTTCTTGGAAATCTTGCATCAACCAAAAACATTTAATTTTCTGTTTAGTTCAGTTTTGTAGTTTCAACATTTCATTCTGTGTTTTGCTGCATTTTCTCACCAGACCTTGCGGAGCTCAATTTTGTTTGAGGACATGTTCATCTACCTTATCCTAGGTCTGTGGATTGTTTGGATCTTTTTCCAACAAGTTATCACTTCCAGAATATGGGATAGTTTTTTGACCTGTGCACTGGAGCCGCCTGGACCTATTTAGTAATAGAGAATCTTGTAGATCATTCCCCTATCTTGCAGATCTTCATTTCATAATTTCCAATGTTCCTTTCCTTGTGGCCAACCTTCCCTTAGGTCCGCACCTCATTCTATGTATTTTTTGGAATGATTCCTTTGGCAAAGGTTGACCTTGTTGTTTTACACATTTCATCTTCTTCATTGGCATTTGTTTTCATCTTGAGCCAACATAGATTATTTTTATCCATGTATATCATATAAATCAATGTAATAGAGTATAGAGAGAAATCATAGGAAATATAGAAGAGAAATATAAAGGTTAGGAGGTTTGGAGTTGGCTCGCATTCTTGCTTGAGCCTAAGTATTGTACTTTGAACATGTTGTGATCAAGCCCGTGTGCCAAATCTATAAGCTTGCATGTTGCTAGCCAGTTTGTACATGAATTATTTGATGTAATAAGAGTACGATTCTACATTGCCCCCATCACATGGTGTTGTTTTTGTCGCGTTACTCTTATTGCACGGTTTAGACTATTCTCATTGAAGACTCTCCTGCCATGACTACACCAAGTGGTATCAGAGTGAGTTTTCATTCTGGAGATTGCGGAGTCTTGTAAATTTTTTATTGTGGGGTGGGAGATTGAGGATCTAGCCTAAAAATGCATAGGAATTACATAGAGATGGTGTGAAGAGGAAATGTTAGAGGTGGTGGAGCGCATGGAAATGAAGACCTTGTTGTGATGGAAATATTGAGAGGAATTGCAGCCCGATTGGAAGCTGTTGAAATGACCTAGAGAACAGGTCGACATGTTGAAGATGTGAACGATGATGAAGAAGAAGAGGTAGCGGGAGAAGAAGGATAAAATTCACTGACATACAATCCAAAAGAAGAGAGGTTTATAAGAGCCTTGACAAGAGTGAATACCATACCACATTTTAACCCACTAGATTATGATGGAAAGTTAGATTTAGATGAATTGCTTGATTGGATCATAGACATGGAAATGCATTTTGATTTTGAGGGTACCGCTGAAGATAAGAAGGTAAGATATGATTGTACTAAGCTGAAATGACATGCATCTCTTTGGTGGGAAAATTTGCAAGTAGATAGATAGAGAAGAGGTAAAGAAAATATCAAATCTTGGAAGCAGTTGGTCAACAAGTTGAAATCAAAGTTCATGCATGTTGATTATCAAGTGAATCTATTCCAAAAGTTGCAAAACCTAAAGTATAAGGAATCTAGTGTGAAGGAGTATACCGAATCATTCTACAAGTTGAATATTAGATCTAGATATACTGATGATGAGATTGAACAAGTTGCTAGATACCTGAAAGGGTTGCAGATGTATATACAAGATGAACTCAGTCTAATCAAGTTATAGAGTGTTGAAGAAGCTTATCAACATGCCCTAAAAGTAGAGGAGAAGTTGAACAAAAGACATGAGAAGAAGAAAAGAGGTAAAGGAGGAAGGACCTATACCGATGAAAGAGGACCATGTGCAAATCAAAAAAAAGACAAGGAAGCTAGCAACGATGGTAATTCATACTAGAGGGATGAAAATTTTTTTATCAAAGAAGAGAACATGATGGATATTAGAATGAGGGTTATGGAAAAGAAGACATAAGATAGGACAAGAGAGTGTTTAGAGGAACCTTCTTTAAGTGTAGAGGAGAAGGACATCGTGCTTTTGAATGTAAGAAGACATAGAACAGTGGAAAAGAAGCATTGGTAGAAGAAGAACCTATTGGATCAGCTAATAAATCAAAAGATGGATAATTACTATTGATGAAGAGAGCTTTATTCCACATCAGAGATGAGAAAGAGCACTTTCAAAGGAGGAATTTGTTCAAGACAAGATGTAAAGTATCTGGTAAGTGTTGTAAAGTTATAATTGATAGTGGTAGTTCAGATAACCTTATTTTGGAGGATATGGTGAATAAGTCGAAGTTGGAGAGATTGAAGCACCCTAAGCCTTATCAGATAGCATGGATTTAGGATGATCATAAGCTACTAGTAAGGGAGCAATGCTTAGTAAAATTGAAAATTGGATCTTATCATGATGAAGTTTTGTGTTACATTATGCCTATGGATATATGTCATATCTTGTTGGGTAGACCTTGAAAGCATGATAGACAAGCAATACATGATGGAAGGAAGAAAATATACACTAATGTTATAAATGGGATGAAATAGACCCTATTGCCCTTGGAGGAACCTCTTAAGAGTGAAGTTTGTACAATGCTATAATTTGTTTAGTAGATGGAAGGAAACTCCTAGATGGGATGAGACATGAGAACATGTGTTTTTATTTAGTTCCTAAGAAAACTGAAAAATATGGAGAATGAGCAAGAACAACCGGAGGAGATAAGGGAGTTGCTAGCAAAATATGAAGACATAATTTTAAATAACGTACCTGATGGATTACCACCTATAAGGAGTATCAATAATTGCATGGACCTAATTCCCAAAGCCAGTTTGCCTAATAAAGCAGCACACCAGATGACACAAGCAGAAAATGAGGAGTTGAATAGACAAGTGCAGGAGTTGTTGAGGAAAGGTTTGATCAGAGAAAGTTTGAGCCCTTGTGAATTTCCAATAGTATTAACACCTAAGAAGAATGGAGAACGGAGGATGTGTGATGACTCTAGAGCAATAAACAAGATCATAATGAAGTACAAATTTATCTTGCCTAAAATGGATGTCATAATGGATTGTTTAAGTGGATCTAGATAATACACAAAGATAGACTTGAAAAGTGGATACCATTAGATCATAATCAGAGAAGGGGATGAGTGAAAGACAACATTCAAAACAAATGAAGGATTGTATGAATGGTTGGTGATGCCTTTGAATTGACTAATACACCGAGTACTTTCATGAGCTTGATGAACGAGGTATTGAAGAAACTCTTGGGTAAGTTTGTTATTGTGTACTTAGATGACGTCTTGATATTCATTAAGACAAAGGAAGAACACATGTTGCATTTGAGACAAGTTTTGCAGAGGTTGAGAGAAGAGAAGTTGTTGATAAACATTAAGAAGTGCAGTTTCATAAAGGAAGAGCTAGTCTATTTGGGATTTGTGATATTTACAAATCGGTTGATGATGGATCCTGAGAAGGTAAGAGCAATTGTTGAATGGCCTACACTGGAAAACATTGGGAAGGTAATATTATTTCATGGATTGGCTAGTTTCTACCATAAGTTTATAAGAAATTTTAGTTCAATTTGTAGCCCTATGACAAAAGAAATGACAGGAGATAGGAAGGATTTCAAGTGGAGATTTGGAGCAAATAGAAGTTTTGAGTTATTGAAGCAGAAGGTGACAGAGCAGCCTGTGTTAGCTTTACCAAATTTTAGCAAAGTATTTCAAGTGGATTGTGATGCAAGTGGGAATGTTATTGGAGCAGTGTTGAGTTAGGAAGGAAGACTAGTAGCTTATTTCAGTGAAAAAATTAAATGATACAAGAAGGAGATATTTTGTGTATGATCAGAAGTTTTATGCCATTATTCAAGCATTGAAGAAGTGGAGACATTATTTTTTACCTAAAGAGTTTGTGTTGTATATCAATCATCAAGCTTTGCAGTATTTAAATAGTCAAAGTATGTTAAATCAAAGACACATGAGATGGGTAGAGTTCTTGTAGAGTTATACCTTCGTTTTGAAGCATAGAAGTGGAAAGCCAAATAAATTTGTTGATGCCTTGAGTAGGAGGAACTTGCTAATAGAGATGAAAGTGGAAGTATTGGAATTTGAGGAATTGAAGAACTTGTATGAGGATGGCCTAGATTTTGCAGAACATTGGATAGCTTTCAAAGAGCCTATTGTGGTGTACAAGAGTGAGTGGCTTGACTATTTCATTCAAGATGAGATGTTGTTCAAAGGAGTCCAGTTGTGTATACCCCGAATCTCTATGAGGGAGAATCTGATAAAAGAGAAGCATAGTAGTGTTAGACAGTTCAAATAACTAGAAGACAACTAAGAGGGGGGCGGGGGTGAATTAGTTGTCAACAGATTACCAGAACCTTAAGCAATTAAAAATTTAATACCGGAACCCAAAAGAATAATATCAGAATGCATAAACCAAATATCGAAATAGTAGATATACCAATTGAGCTCAAGCAATAATCAGATAATAAATGTCATCCACAAGACAACAAGATTATACGTGGAAAACCCAGTAAAGGGAAAAACCATCCACAGTCAGATAATACTTTTGCACCAAGTATGTGATTACAATTGAGGGGCCTGCACTTCTAGGAAGGCCAACAACCTAGAGCACACTGTTCATCACAAAAGGAGCCTCACTGACTACATAAAAATCTGGACAACAATCCAGAAGAAAAAATGAATTGCAATGATAACATCTCCTATGCTTGAGTACAGCGCTAGTTAAGCTCAATATCGGAGGACTAAATCCTCTTACATAAACCCAACTTGATCTCCAATGATTGACCAAATCCTCTGCCTGAATGATTAATACATTATTCACACAGATAATCTCATAATCCCATAACCCATATATGATCTACAATGAGATCTTACATATATATATATACAAACCCTCGATCACAAACAATAAGGTCAGCCACTAGAAAATAAAATAATTACATAATTATAAAATATATCGGTGAGAAACCAAAGAAATAATATCCAACCCATAAGACATCCTGGAAACATATCGAGAAGTCCAATCCACATGTTACATTAAGTTGGTCCATAACCTAGATAAATCAGGACCCAATTTATGTCCATACACGCTAAGGCAATGATCTCAATCAACCAAGTCTCGAACACAATCACCATCAACATCCTGAAACTTTACTAGAAGCTGCACCAACATCACTTATGCATAATATCAAAGATCTTCAATAAAGCTCTGCCGGTGAAACCCTCACCGAAATAACAAACCAAGCTTGCCAGCATACATGAGAGCATTTGATCACCAAATCAAAACCAAATGATTGAGCATGTATTAGAGTATCATGAATAAGCCAATTCCATAAGCCAAACATACCAAAGCATACCGGATCATCATGATCTAATCTAACCAAAAATCAAACAATCTACAGGGATCAAAAGGATACTAGTAAAGCAATCAAAACAGCTAGTGTTGACATCAATGGCAAAACATCAATGCAACACAATCAATTCCACCAAATTGCCAACAAGTAGAAGAATAGTAGGAAACTTCAGTGTTGATAAGACAATAGCCTTGATAAGTGAGAATTACTTTTGGCCTTATATTCATAAGGATGTCAAGAAGTTCATGCAAAGCTATAGAATTTGTGAACTTACAAAAGGTAGTAGTCAAAATATTGGATTGTATAAGCCTTTGAGAGTTTTGGAGAGACCTTGGGAGGACATAAGCATGAATTTTATGCTCAGATTGCCTAGGATACAGAGAGGAAATGATTTTATATTTGTGGTGGTGGATACATTCTTAAAGATGACACATTCCATACCATGTAAGAAGACCAGAGATGCAATACATATAGCTGACCTATTTTTTCAGTGAGGTGGTAAGACTACATGGATTGCCTAAAAGCATAGTTTCTGACATAGACACCAAATTTGTTGGATATTTTTGGAGGACACTTTGGAAGAAAATGAAGACAAATTTGAAATTTAGTTCTTCTTTTCACTTAGAGATTGATGGACAGACAAAAGTAGTAAATAGGAGTTTGGAAAATTTGTTGAGATGCTTAGTTGGAGAGAAAACAAGAAGTTGGGACTTGATTCTTGTACAAGCAGAGTTTGCCTACAACTATTTAGTGAATAGGAGTACCAGAAGAACACCATTTGAGATTGTTACCAGAATACACCCTAGAGGTGTATCAAAGTTGAGATACATCAATAATGAAGACAAAAGGAGTGTGAAAGAAAAATATTTTGTAGAACATATGAAGAGAATGCATACTCAGATCAAACAACATTTGGAAGACATGAATAGTAAGTATAAGGAGAAGGAAGATGAAAAGAGGAGACACAAGGAATTTGAAGTTGGAGATTAAGTGATGGTGTATCTAAGAAAAGATAGGTTTTGAGTTGGAACCTACAATAATTTGAAGATGAAGAAGTTTGGACCTTGCAAGATCTTATGGAAATTTAGTTCCGAAAATGCATATAAAGTGGAGTTACCTGATACCTTGGATATTTCACCTATATTTAATATTGTAGACTTATATCTGTACCATGAGGTAGAATTCAATGAAGATAGTGTAGTAGACTTATAGAGGAATATACCATACAAGGTATCAAATAAGATTGAAGACATTTTGGATATTAGGATTAGGTGTAGCACTCAAGACAAACAATACAAAGAGTATCTTGTGAAGTGGAAGGGCAGACTAGTTGAAGACTCATCATGGATTACTCATGCAGAGGTAGATAGGCTTGGTTTTCCTCTAGCCCTAGCAAAGTGAGGAACTCACTTTTCAATCAACCCTATATGTTTGATGTAGGAGCATCTCCATTTCTTGACAATCTTGCATCAACCAAAGACATTTTGTTTTATGTTTTGTTTATGTTCAGTTTAGTTTTGCAGTTTCAACATTTCATTATGTATTTTGTTGTATTTGCTCACCCAACCTTACAAAGCTAGATTTTGTTCAAGGACATGTTCATCTACCTTATCCTAGGTCCACGGATCATTTGGATCTTTTTCTAGCAAGTTATTGCTTCTCAAATATGGGATAGTTTTCTAACCTATGCACCGGAGCCGCTTGGACCTATCTGCTAATGAAGAATCTTGCAGATCATTCTCATAGCTTGTGGATCTTCATTTCATTGTTTCCAATGTTCCTTGGTTGTGGCCAACCTTCCCTTAGGTGTACACCTCATTCTACGTATTTTCCAAAAGGATTCCTTTAGTGGAGGTTGACCTTGTTGTTTTACACATTTCATCTTTTTCATTGGCATTTGTTTTCACCTTAAGCCAACACAGGTCATTCTTGAGCCTTGTATATCATATAAATCAATGTAATAGAGCATAGAGAGACATCATAGTAAATATAGAAGAGAAATGTGAAGGTTAGGAGGTCCAGAGTTGGCTCGCATTATTGCTTGATCTCAGGTACTATATTTTGAACATGTTGTGATCAAGCTTGTGTGCCAAATCTATAAGCCCACTTGTCTTCAGCCAGTTTGTACATGAATTATTTGATGTAATAACAATATGATTTTGCATTTCCTCCATCACATGGTGTTATTTATGTTGTGATACTCTTGTTGCACAGTTCCTACGATTCTCATTGAGGACTCTCCTATCGTGACTGCACCATTAAGCATTGGGAGATCAACACTAAGGTGAGGGCCCAAAATATGGACTAAATTATAAGGGAGTACAATTTAGAATGCTAAATTTAGCCCCCACTTTAGGAGGAGTATGAAATTACGCAAATACTCATGATAAAGTAGACAAAAGAGATACGAAGAAGAGGAGCAATGAGGAGCAAAATCACAATGAGTATAGGACATCACTAATTTCGAGGAACCAAGCCCCCAATATTAGGATCTTAACTCACTCAAACATATGCAAGGGCACACAAATAACAATATAAAAAAAAGATAAACAAAGAAAAAAAGGAAAAACAAAGGCCAAAGGCACAAAAAGACACACAACAAAAATCTAAAGACCAAAAACAAGACCTCAAGTTAGCTAGTCGAAGAGACCTCAATATCAAAATGTCTCAGCCACTAATATCATTCTTAAAAAATGTCATCTCAATAACATGAGTGATCATATAAAAGAGAAAAGCATGCATCATCCATGAACTATCAATAGAAAAGCTATGAGTTCATGAGAAGAAGGAAAGAGAGTACAGAGATAAATTGCTAGATATGTTTTTCCAGGTGATCCATGGGAAGAATGATGAAAAACGACATGGATACCTTTCCCCTAGATGTGTTTTTTCTAGGTGATCCATGTTGGGAGGAGAATAGGAATAGTCTAGTTGTTCTTAGCTAGTTCCAATCATCCTTGTGCACTTGTATAGGTGATGTCTAGTTTCGAGTATATAGCATCTTGTACAAGAGTGTGCATCAACCTGTTTAAGACATGTAATGTAAATGAAAATTCCAAGTGGTGAATGTGTAAATGCCAAGGGGAAAATGTCTGACTTTGGGAATATCTCACTCTAGGATTTTCCTTTGATTCTAAGATTGTGTAACCCCGATTGAAACAGATACATGCCTAGTTTCAAGGATATCTCGTGTAAGAGTTTATATACTCTGGTTTTGATGATGTATAACCCCGATTAAGACATATATCAGTGTTACATCTGGTTTTGGGTGTGAATCATATAGCTCTAGGATTTTGTCTACTCTTGTTCCAAGGATGAACACCCCGTTTTGTTGGCAACAATATAGAAAATTGAGAGGGGGGGTGAATAAATTTTCTCAAAAACTTACTGCAACTTTACATTGGACATTATTGTTTCTAGGATATGTTGTTGTCATTGATGTCAATATATTACTGTGATTTATTGCTCTGATTGTTGTAGATCGGTTTATTGGGATAATGGTTTGATATATGGAGTAATTCTTGTATCATTATATATTTTTGTATTGGTTTTTGTGATCCAGAAGCTTAATTGTGATAACTCAATGATGAACAATAAGTTCCAAACTGGTACTGAGAGGGGGGGTGAATCAGTACAGTCACAAAATCTTTTCCCTAACCGGTTTGACTGCAAACATTGCAAATGTCTGTCAGACAGTAACACCGGTCTGAAACATAATGCAACCGGTAAGGCTAGGAATGACTGTGACAAGCGTTAACCGGTTAATCACTTAGTTTTCCACTCAACTTAATACTACACTTCCATTTCACCTTTATGCATGAATAGGTAATCTATCATCAGAAATATAATAACAGCTAGCTCAACATGTTTTACCTTCAGACACAAATCACTTAAATCATCACATGAAAAATACTACAAATAACACACTGATTTTTCATGTGGAAACCCAATTGGGAAAAACCACGGTGGGGATGAATACCCACAAGCTGCTTTTGAACTCTTTAGAAGTCCGCTCTGTTAGGAGGCTAGTCCGGTTAAAGACTGTTACAACAGGTTCCGCTAGAATCGATCCTGTTAGAGATCACCCGGTTAAGGGATGGCTAAATACCTGGTTAAGGGTTAAACCCTATTAGAGGTTACCTTGTTAGAGGATTTCAAGAACTCAATTAGTTTGAGTCACCCTGTTAAAGAATTTACAACAAGCTGATTAAAGCTACCCGGTTAAGGGATTTTCCAACTGTTGAAGTGGTTAAAGATCAACAAGTATTACAATGATCTGATAATAGCACTCAATGCCTAATGCAGATCCACTTAAGTTCCTTCCTTCCACACACACACAATGCAAGAATCAATCCTCTTATCTCATCTAGTCTGGCAAGAATCACGTATCTCTTCACTTAGATACACACACACCATTTGCCAACAACCTCAGCATAAAACACAACACCGACCTTATAGGAAAATAGGTCGGTAGCATAAACCCTAAACCCTAAACATTTAGGTTAAACAATTCAGGTGATTCAATCCTGGCCATTGAACACTTTGCATTTGAATACAATGGTCTTGAATAGATCTCGAGACATTCTCCATCGCTCGTTATTCACTGCTTTATGGAAGCAGTAACCCATCACGCGTTCTCCACCGTTTACAGGGACTTCGCACATTCCCGAGGTAGATAGGATCAATCTCCTTCATGCAAGATTGTTTACACACACAAGGCTCACATGGCACCATGATCTGATCTTCATTACAATTATAACTCATCCTACAATGTCATCGGTTGAATCACACAGACTTGGAACACTTCAACCGGAAACCCTTAAGCTAAGACTACCAACTGGTAGTCATATCAGGTTAATTCTTCATAGAGAACATTCCATATGCCGGTTCACATTTCATCATACCGGTTCTCTTGGACAAACATACCACTTCACCTATTGCTCAATATACCGGTTTATACCACTATACTGGTTCACTTTGCCAACTATTTAGCTTCAATATACCTATTCACTTCTTTGCACATATACCTGTTCACCAAATTGTATCGGTTCACATTTCAGCATATTGCCGGTTCACTCTCCAACATATTGACATCAATGACAACATAATATCATCATGTCAACATACTCAGCACAAATGCCAACAATCTCCTCCTTTGGCATTGATGGCAATATACAAAGATCTCTCTTTCTGCATTACATCTTCTCCCCATTGTTGCAGATATCTTCTCTACTTCACATCTTCTCCCCCTTTGACAACATTGCCAAAGTGGAGGCACAAGCTTTCCTGTTCCACTATGTTGCTCCCCCTGAGGAGTAGCATCCTTCAACACATCAATCTGGAAAAATTTGGACACTGCAATACTTGACTAATGTGGAGTACATACTTTCAGTTCACCTCTTGAAGGGGCAGCACCCCTAATTTTGATGAATACTAAGAGGGGGGGGTGAATTAGTATGCCAAAAATCACTGCACTAAAACACTTACACAGTCTAAAGATAAACCGGTAAAGCAGTCTAACAGTCAAACCAGTTACCACACATGCAAACCAAAATGTGAATAATGCATTCACCCACAAAAGCAATACAACCATAAAACAATATATTTGATGTGGAAACCCACAAGTCACTATCTGCAGAATAGAAACTAGACTGATTAAGGTCAGACTGGTTAAGGTCTTACAATGTTCTTCACCAGAACAGATCCTGTTAGGAATCTCAATCTTTGTTAGGAGATAAGTTCAATTAAAGACTACCTTGTTAGAGGATTTTAGATTCACATGTGTGAACCACCTTGTTAGAGGATTTTACAAAGGCTTTGAGGCCTACCCAGTTAAGGGCTACAAACTTGTCAAAGATGTGAGTAATCAACAAGTGTTTGATCTATCTAATAGCACAAACTGCTTGGTTAGATCCAGTATTGCTCACAGCTAATGCATTCCAACATTACTTCAGTCTTCTCTATTTCTCTCACAATTACAACTTGATCTTCTCAAATAAGATCGTTCTCACAACAACTCAACTTCCACCTTAAACCCTAGCTAGACATTAACCCTTTTAGCAACAACTTAAAACCCTAGACATGATGTCCTTTTTAAAGGAATCTGATTTCATGTCAGTCCAATAGGATTACATTATGATTTCCTAGGTTCAATGAATCTAGACATACTCAATAACACGACACAAGAAGCACCATCAGTGTGTCGGCACCATCAAACAATCGGTGGATTGGTAACTCATCACAAAATGTCGGTTGGTAACTCATCACAAGGTATTACCAGTTCATACAATATACCGGCTGCTGGTTTGACAAAAATGAAGACTGGTAAGAATGTGTTGTGCCGCTTTGCTCCCTCATACTGCTTGTGATCTACGAACTGCTTGGGGTTGACATGCCGCTTCAGACTGGGAAACACATTCTGCAAAATCACCACTAGTCTAAAGACTAGTATTACAACATATTGGTTGGAACAAATACCGGTTGAGCTTGAGCTCATTCATATAAAGGGGATCTCAATACAAGTGTGTGTCCATCAATGACAATCACAACATAAACAACAAAAATGCCAGCAATCTCCCCCTTTGGCATTGATGGCAACACTTAGGAAAATAAAATTTTGACATCTAAATGTTTTACAACAAAAACTTTCCATTAACAAAATTGCTCCCTCTAAGCATATACACTATCCCTTAAACAACACAGTGTATAGCAATTTTGCATGCAGAGCATAATCATCAGAGCATATAGCATATATCACAGCATATATCAAAATTTCAAAACACATACTTCTCCCCCTGTGTCAGAAGATCAAAATTTGAAAACCAAAAACCAGAAATACTTCTCCCCCTTTGCCAACAATGACAAAGTACCACTAAAAAACCCTATTTCCATATATATATATAAAAGTTTATTAGAATAATGAATAATACTTGTCAAAAACTGATTTATAGTCCTACAAAAATTGTTTCATGGATAGGGACCAGGACTCAAGTAGGGAGGTTGCCGCTTCCTTCTCTGTTTGCATCTGGGATACCTATTCCTCCATGGCATCTATTGTGCTTAGTTCTTGTGTGATTGTCAAGGCATCCAGGTTCAGATAACACTTTTGAAGAATTTGCAATCATGGAAGTAATACCAGTTGAAGCTCCTGCAAATCCCTAGACCGTGTGCTAATTTCTTGCTCCATCTTGGCTGACTGGATCTGGAACCGGTGAACGGTTTGCCCATATGCTGCAAAGGAATCATAAGGAGTCTTGAATGTGCCCAAGTAAGACTATAAGTCCGTTTGAAGCTATTGCTTCTTGGCTAGCACATCATCACATAATAGATGAGGTTGATAGATTTTGCTAAGTAGCAAGTTTCCCTCATCCAAGGCATTCCTTATGTCCTTTTGATCTTTCAATAGTTTAGTCCTAAGCTCATTCAACTTCTTCACTAAAGAAACATTAAGAGCTTTTTGGTGCTCCTTCTTTACATTGGCCTCTGTTTCTTCTTCCAGACTCTACACCTGATCATCCACTACAGTTATAGAAGTTTGAGCTATGCTAGTGATGATTCAGTGTTAGGAAGATTAGTACCAGGGATTAAACTGGTAAGTGTGTCTACAGCCGCCTGAATAATATCTTGTTCCCTTTTCCTGCAAATGACTTCAAGGCACTCTTGGGCAACCTTGATGCTCTACATAAGCTTAGACTCACTTGCAGATTGGATATCAATAGGACTCAAGATAGCAGCCGGTTTGGCTTGGCTCCCGATTGCCTTAGGAGTCTCCATCTGTGTGCTCTTCATTGCTTCAATTGTCTTGTCTGCTTCTTCCTTCTTTTTCCTCTCCTTCTCTTCTTTCTCTTTTTCTTCTCTTCCTCTTCCATATTCTTCTTGTCTTTCTCTTCTTTTTGCTTCTGCTCTGCTTCTGCCTTCTTCTTTGCTTCCTCTTCCTTCTTCTTTTATGCTTCCTCTTCCTTCTTCTTTTGTTCTTCCTCTTCCTTCTTCTTCTTCTCTTCCGCTTCCTTCTTCTTCTTCTCTTCCTCTTCCTTCTTCTTCTTATCTTCTTCTTCCTTCTTTCTCTTTTCTTCCTTATCCTCTTCTTCTTTCTTTTTCCTATCATCTTCTTGCTTCTTCTTTTCTTCATCTTTTCGTTTCTCCTCTTCCTCTTTTCTTTTCTCTTCCTCTTTCTTCTATTTCTCATCTTCATCCCTCTTCTTTTTCTCTTCTTGTTCCTTTGCCGCTTGATGTGTGTCCTTAGCTTGTTCACCACCCTAATCAGCTTGTTGCCCTTGTTCAGTTCCCTCAGAAGGTATGTCCTGAGTGACATCTTCTACATCCAGGGCATCGACATCGATAGTGTCAATTGGTTCTTTCACCAGGTTTCCTTCCTCATCAAAGACCTCATCCAGTTTTGAAATAACTGGTTCCTTTTCCGCTTCAGACTTATCTTTCAAGAATGTGACCCACATCATTCTTGAGAAATCATTAGTCCGAATCTTGAAATACCTATCTCCCTGTACACTCCTAGTTTTCATAGGACCACACAAATCAGTATGCACAAGATCAAGTAAATTGTCTGTTGTGGAAGATTTACCTTTGAAAGTTGAGGAAGAAATTTTCCCTAATTGACATTCTCTGCACAAAGAATTTTCCGGTTTGCTCAGCACCGGCAATCCTCTGACTGCCTTGGTCTTACTGGCCTTCACAATGTTATCAAAGTTTACATGGCAGAGTCTCCTATGCCATATCCATCTATTATCAAATTTAGCCATAAGACATGTACTTACATTTGCATTCAGCTGAAATAAGTTACCTTTGGTCTGCATACCGGTGGCCACCAATTCACCATTCTTTCCTTTGATTTTACACCTTTTTTGAATTCCAGAATGAGTCCACTATCATTCAGTTGGGAAACACTCAATAGATTGTGTCTAAGATCTTCCACCCAATACACATTGTCAACACTGCTCTTTCCATTAAGAGAGATGGAGCCTCTTCCTTTAACCATACATGGTGCATCATTACCAAAGCGAACCACACCACCATCATATTCTTCCAAAGATAGAAACTTGCTCTGGTCACCAGTCATATGGTGAGAACAACCACTGTCAATAATCCACTCATTGGAATTATCAAAGCGGGAGACAAGAGCCTTTTTGTCTGACACATCTTCCTTTACTGCAATGAACACAATATCTTCATTCTCTTCATCTTCTGATTCCTCATCTGTGACACCTTCATCAACTGCAACAAAACAGTTTCTCCAGTTTCCTCCTTTGAATTTCTTGAACCTCTCTGGTTTGTCCTTGTTGTCACCATTAGGACAGTTTATAGCAATATGTCCTATCCGATTACAAGAAAAGCATTTCAAAGGGAGCTTACCTCTGTATTTACCGGTTCCTTTAGGAAGTTTCCTGGCAAGAAGAGCTTCAAATTCCATCAGGATTTCCTCATCATCCATTTCTCTGCTTTGTCTTGGTTCACCACTGGTGCTTGCTTCTTTTCCTTTTCTGGATGGTACAACAGAAGCCCTAAAAGTTGATTCAGTCTTTTGAACATTGCCATCAAAACTATTTAGCTCATAGGTTGTCAACTTTGCAATGATGGAGTCTAGGGATACCTTAGTCTTGTCTATTGATCTCAACTCCTGAATAGAAGCAACCCTTATTGCATAGACCCGTAATAAGGATCTCAGAACTTTGCTTACCACAGTGGAATATTCCATTTTACCACCTGCACTCTTGATATCTCCAACAACAGTTTTGATCCTTATTCCATGCTGTTGAATGGTCTCACCTTCAACCATCCACATGTCTTCAAACTTCCCTCTAAGGCTTTCTTCCTTAGCTTGTTTTACATGCTCATCACCGCCATAGATATTCTCAAGAGTGTCCCATACTTCTTTGGGATTATCTTTATCTTGGACATCAATAAACTCAATGTTAGATAAGCTGCTGATTAGGGCTTCCATGAGTTTCCCATTCTCCTATATTTCTCTCTTTTGATCATCGGTGAGAGTACCGGTAGGAATAACAAAGACATTCTCAATATAGCTCCAATGTTGAGCACCCATGCTTCTGATGTAAATCTTCATTTTGTCCTTCCAAATTTTGAAGTTATCTCTGTTGAACTTTGGACCTTCTCTCTTCATCATTACAATATGATCTTTCCCTCAAGTGGTTAAGCTTACAACACAGAGGACCTGGAGGACGCTCTGATACCAATTAATAACTCAATGATGAACAATAAGTACCAAACCGGTACTGAGAGGGGGGGGGGGTGAATCAGTACAGTCACAAAATCTTTTCCCTAACCGGTTTGACTGCAAACACTGCAAATGTTTGTCAGACAGTAACATCGGTCTGAAACAGAATGCAACCGGTAAGGCTAGGAATGACTGCGACAAGCATTAACCGGTTAATCACTTAGTTTTCCACTCAACTTAATACTACACTTCCATTTCACCTTTATGCATGAATAGGTAATCTGTCATCATAAATATAATAACAACTAGCTCAGTATGTTTTACCTTCAGACACAAATCACTGATATCGTCACATGAAAAATACTACACATAACACATAGATTTTTCACGTGGAAACCCAACTAGGAAAAACCACGATAGGGATGAATACCCACAAGCTTCTTTTGAACTCTTTAGAAGTTCGCTCTGTTAGGAGCCTAGTCCGGTTAAAGACTGTTACAACAGGTTCTGCTAGGAATCTTTCCTGTTAGAGATCACCCCGTTAAGGGATGGCTAAATACCCGGTTAAGGGTTAAACCCTGTTAGAGGTTACCTTGCTAGAGGATTTCAAGAACTCAATTAGTTTGAGTCACCCTGTTAAAGGATTTACAACAAGTTGATTAAAGCTACCGATTAAGGGATTTTCCAACTGTTGAAGTGGTTAAAGATCAACAGGTATTACAATGATATGATAATAGCACTCAATGCCTAATGCAGATCTGCTTAAGTTCCTTCCTTCTGCACACACACAATGCAGGAATCAATCCTCTTATCTCATCTGGTCTGGCAAGAATCATGTATCTCTTCACTTAGATACACACACACCATTTGCCAACAACCTCAGCATAAAACACAACATCAACCTTATAGGAAACAGATAGGTTGGTAGCATAAACCCTAAACCCTAAACATTTAGGTTAAGCAATTCAAGCGGTTCAATCCTGGCCATTTAACACTTTGCATTTGAATACAATGGTCTTGAACAGATCTTGAGACATTCTCCATCACTCATTCTTCACTGCTTTATGGAAGCAGTAACCCATCACGCGTTCTCCACCGTTTATAGGGACTTCACACATTCCTGGGGTAGATAGGATCAATCTCCTTCATGCAAGATCCTTTACATGCACAAGGCTAACATGGCACCATGATCTGATCTTCATTACAATTCTAACTCATCATACGATGTCATCGGTTGAATCACACATACTTGGAACACTTCAACTGGAAACCCTTAAGCTAAGACTACCAACCGGTAGTCATATCAGGTTAAGTCTTCATAGAGAATATTCCATATGCCAGTTCACATTTCATCATACCGGTTCTCTTGGAAAAACATACCACTTCACCTATTGCTCATTATATTGGTTTATACCACTATACCAGTTCACTTTGCCAACTGTTTAGCTTCAATATACCTGTTCACTTCTTTGCACATATACCGATTCACATTTCAGCATATTGCCGGTTCACTCTCCAACATATTGACATCAATGACAACATAATATCATCATGTCAACATACTCAACACAAATGCCAACAAATTGATCATATCATATGATCCAGTTTATAGTTTAGTTCTTTTGATCAGTGGTTTGCAGAGTTCGGTATTTCCTTCGATATATTTTGTTGTGATAAGATCTTGAGTTGAGTTTTTGGGAAATTTTTTGGGATCTTCTTGTGTGTCTTCATTTCAGATGGTTCGTGATTTGGTGCCCAGCAAGTTATCTTTTTTGTGGCAGTTGTTATTGGTTGAATGTTCTTGAGTTTCAGATTTTGATCAATGAATATTTGATAAGAAGTGTTGGTATAGTTGTTACAGATGATTATAACATCCTTGATGGTGTTACATAATTGTGTCCTATTTTTTTTGATAGTCTGCATTGATCCTTGTGTGCATTCTTGGTGATTTTGTTGACCCGGTGATATTCTTCGTGTTATGAGGTATTCTAGGTGGTTTAGCATGTTGCAGTTGATCTTGTCATGATTTCTAGTGGTGTTGTGTGTTTGAGCATTTGGTTTAGGTCCATATTATATCATGTGTAGACGTATAAAAATGACCATATTCCTAAATGAATATTTTATGTTCATTTCTCTATTTGATTAAATCCAATTTAATTAAATTATCCACATTCTTCTATTTTATTAAGTAAATTACTCAATTTATTTAAATAAAATTCACTATACCATTTATTGAATAAATCATTTTATTCAATTAAATCCCCCCTATCCACTTTTAATTAAATTCAAATTTAATTAAATAAGTTATCCTAAATTGAATAAATCATATTTATTTAATTTCTCCAAATTGCAACCAAATTGAATAAAATCATTTAATTCAATTAAATCCTATTATCCCCCCCATCCACTTGCAAAATCCCAAACCCCTTCCTAATCCCTTCTAGAATCTTCTAATCGCTTCTAATTAACCTAACCCTCCTCTAAATTTTGTCACATCCCTAAGCAAAGGGAAGTCACTTCTCAAAAACCTTAAAGTCTTTGATAACCATTGAAGGTTTTCAACCTTCAACCACTAAAACCCTTAAAGTCTTTGAAAACCATTAAAGGCTTCCAATCTTCAACCACTTAATCCCCAAAGTCTCCAATAACCATTAATGGTTAATTCAAACCTTCCCACATGGTTAAAACATTTGTTTTGACTCAACCTCTATCCAACCCAAGGGTCTCATCAGGCCATTAATGCTTTGACCATGATTATCTCTTAATCATTTGCACAAAGGTTTATCCTTGGATTAACTCTTAATCCAGTGGGTAAGCCTAACTTAGACTTGACCCTTAGCCTTTAGATAACCATGAGGTCTTCTCAGGCCTTTAATGCCTCCAACCTCTTCTCTTAACCCAACCCTATGTTGACATTTGTCATCATGTCATTGGTGCCAATTGTGCACATGGATCCCCAACTTTCAAACCTGGCCCTTGATTAAACCTTTCAATCTTGACCATCCATTGCCCTGTTTATGCTATAAATAGAGCTCTCATTCCTCCATTCTAAACAATCATCTTTCAAATTTGAAGCATTATACTTATGCTCAAATACTTTCAAGCTTTTTCATATCATCTTTATGCTCCTCATTTAGCCTCTTTTAGATCAGGAATTAGACTAAATATGCATGTTTAGTGTACCTTTTTATCATTTAGCTCAATCATAGACTAAATATATCATGTTAGGATAGTATTCATACTAATCTTGTCATCTTATCATTTAGTTTATTGCATTTTTAGCATCATACATAGCTTACAACACATCTCATACTAAAATCAATCAAAAGCATCTCTCGTTCTCATATTTGCCATCCCTAAACCATTTTGCTCAGTGATCTGAGAGCAAAAACGTTGGTTTGAGGGACATTGTGAGATAGAGAACCATGGGACCCTCCTTGGGAAGCTGAGTAACACTACGTTACTCCATAGCTTGCATCAAGAAGTCCTGTGTGTGTGTGTGGACTAGTATTCTAACACATTTTCACATATTTAGTTTTATTCACCCACTTTTCCCGCATACATCATGTATATCATAATATTGGTCCAGTGGTTGATCTTTGTATCGTGTGATGTAATTTTGTAATTGTGACTTGAGGGTTTGGTCCACCTTGTAATCAAGGTTGATGAATTGTATAAATAGGTGATAAAGTCATATAAGTTTGGTATCCGTGTTGTGTCTGCATTATCAGAGAATGGTAAAGGTGCGAACAAGAGAATGCATCCTTCAACATTGTACTTGAGCAGAGATTGGAGTGTTACAGAGCAAACGAATGTGCTTAACTAGAACTACCTTCAGGTATTTGCAGATGCTATTCTTTCAATTCATTTGATTTTGGATTGTTGTTTGAATATTTTTTAAGTCAGTGAGACTTGTTTGTAAGGTAGTGAACCTTCCCTGAGGGTTGTAGCCTTCTGAGTTATTGTATCTTGAGAAATGAGCTCTAGGTAGTGAGCTTGAATGCACGTGCCTTCCCCATTGTAATTATTTTCACATACTACTACACAGTATCATCTTATTGTGGGTAGGTTCCCACTGTTGTTTTTCCCTTAATTTAGTTTTCCACATCAAAATATTGGTGTTGTGTGTTGTGGTATCAATTTTCTTATCTTTGTTGTTGTTGTAGTTAATCATATTTGTATTTGAGGTTAAGTTTATTAATCCAATGAAAACTGATTCACCCCCCCTCTTAGTTTTCCTTCATTGTTGTTGCCAACAATAACACCAATCAGATATGATAACTAGCAATGAAAGAATAAATCAATACCACATCAATAACACACATAACACTAAGATTTTTGACGTGGAAAACCTGGTTAAGGAAAAAACTACGATGGGAACCTACCAACAATGAGATAATACCATGTTAGGAGTAAATAAAATATTACAATAGGGAATGCACATGCATTCAGGAACACTGCCTATGTTGGCATATGTTGGATTTGGTTAAGTATTGTCATTAATGTCAACATTGTATCTCAATTGGATACGGTTCTGCTATCTTAGTTAGACATGGTGTTTATCTTAGTTTTGGATATGATTCTGATCTGGTATGATCAGATCCTTGGATTTGGTTTTGGATGCTTATTTGTGATGGTTATATGCTTGCCATATTTTGTTGGTTCATGATTTGGTGCTCCAGTAGCTATCGCTTATGGTCCCGATTGGTATTTATTGGTATCGGTTAGCTTTACCGATTAGCGATATTTGATGATTTGGTTAGACGATTTTGGTCCAAATTATGGAATCAGTTTCTATCATGCTGAAGTTGCTTCTTGATTGTGTCCTAAGTGTTTGGTGACTTTGCATTGGCTGGTGTGCTGTTATGATGATCCTATTTGGATCCGGTTAGACTTTCTGTGTTATTGCGCTAAGGGTTTCTATCGGTTGGTGACACGTGTTGGATTTTGGTCTTAGCGGAATTTCCATCGAATATAATTGTTTGGATATTTGAATTAGGTCCATGCTATGTAATAGAAATCATAATATTGGTCTGGTGGTACCGTGTGATGTAATTTTTGTAATTATGGGTTTATGAGTTTAGGGTTTAGCCAACCTTATCAATAAGGTTGATGATCTATATTTATAGGTGACTTATTCATGTAATTGGGTATGGTTTTTAGGATCAATGGTTATGTCTACATTATCAGAGAAAGGTTTATGTGCGAATAAATTCATATCTTTCAGTGAAGGGATTAGAAGGTTTTGGTATTGCAAGGAAGACATATGTGCTTAACCAGAACTGTATCAAGCATTAGTGGATGCTACTTTCACAATTCATTTTCTTCGGATTGTAGTTTGATGTTTTGTAAGTCAGCGAGACTTCTCTTTTTGTGATGAGCAGTGAGCTCTGGGTTGTTGGCTTGATTGCAAGTGCAATACCCATTGTAATTATTTCAAATACCATTGCAGAAGTATT
The DNA here is from genome assembly GCF_030272615.1 of Cryptomeria japonica. Classification (NCBI taxonomy): domain Eukaryota; kingdom Viridiplantae; phylum Streptophyta; class Pinopsida; order Cupressales; family Cupressaceae; genus Cryptomeria; species Cryptomeria japonica. The sequence continues at coordinate 136,766,790 of NC_081406.1, forward strand.
ATCTGATTGTGGGTAGGTTTTCCCACCATGGTTTTTCCCTTTACTAGGTTTTCCATGTCAAAATATTGGTTTCATGTATATTGTGCTTTCATGCTTTATCTTTCATTGTGTTGTGCTCTGGTATAAATCTTATAATTTGCATTAACTATTGTACTTGTGATTAAACTGATTCATCCTGCCCCCTCTCAATTTTCTCTCGATATCAGTTCATTCCAACAATTGGTATCAGACTTAGGTTCTCTCTACAGAAGATTAACTGCTTGAGGAGATCTGATGGCATTAGCATCAAGTTCTACATTCAACCCCTATCAGAAGGAGAGTCCCAGATTTGATGGTATAAATTATAAAATATGGAAGGAGCGAATGAAGATTCATCTGAGATGTCTTGGAGCTGAAGTTAGGGAGATAGTGGAGAAAGGGTATATTCCTCATGATCCTAATTCTGGAACATCGACACCTATTGATGAACAGAAGAGAGATGAAAATGATTTTAGAGCAAATGAAGCATTGTCAAGTGCCCTATCTAATGAAAATCTATTGAATATCGTAGAGTTGGAGAATGCCAAGTAGATCTGGTTGAAACTTGACACTCTTTATAAATACGACCAAGCAGTAAAGATTGCAAAACTTGAAGGTTTTTGGGTGAGATATGAAACTTTGAAGATGGAAGAAGATGAGAAGATTAGTTCTTTCACGGATAGAGTAAATGAAATTGTCATAGGAATCAAATATTGTGGCGGATCAGTTAGTGAGGATGAGGTTGTGTCAAAGATTTTGAGAGTTCTACCTCTGGATTACAAAATGAAGGCTACTGCAATTATTGAACTCCAGACAATGTCAAGTACTCTTGTTACTAGAGATATATTACTTGGGAAACTGACTGCTTTTGAGCTTGAGGAACTTGGAGATCAAAGTGCTACTAAAACTAAAACTGCATTTAAAGCATCTACCTCTGGTAAGAAGAAGATAGATTGGACGGAGTTGTATGCTAAATATTTAGAGGACATTGAAAGGGAAGATAAAGAACTTGAAGAGTTGGAAGCCCTGATTGCTAGAAGAATTCCTAAAGGACTGGCTAGAGGTAAGTATGAAGGAAAAGTCCCCTTTAAATGTTTTTCATGCAATAAAAATGGTCATTTTGCTTCTAGATCTCCTAAAAGAGATGCTAGGAATCATGAAAGATTCGTAAGGAGTTATAAGGCTAGCCTAGAATATCAGAGAAGACCTATATTTAGAAGGAATAAGGATAAATCATGTTATTATGTTGGTGATGATGATTTTGGTATTATCGATGATGATGATGATGATGAACCTGTAAGTGGAACCAACAATGGAAGCTCTGGTAAAGGTTGGGTCTTTATTGCTATCAAGGATGATTCTCTGGAACCTATCATTAAAGCAAATCATATTGAGGAGAATGCATTAAATTCTAAAATTGAAGAAAATGATGAATGGGTTATAGATAGTGGATGCTCACATCACATGATTGACGACAAGAGAAAATTTGTAACACTGCAAGAATTTGATGGTGGACTAGTCAGATTTGGAGACAACAAGGCATGTAGGATCAAAAGCAAAGGAACAATATGATTGGATGGTAAGACTAATACTGATAATATTTATTATGTTGAAGGCTTAAAGCATAATCTTTTAAGTGTAGGTTAGATGGTGGATAGAAGATTTCATTTGCAATTCAAGGATGGAAAATGCAAGATCATCAATAGATCTGGATTGGAAATTACTTCCGCAACCTAGACAAAAGGTAACATCTTTCATTTGAACTCCAGTGATAAAGCTTGCTTGATTGCTCAGATTGATGAAAGCTAGTTATGGCATAAGAGGGTGTGTCATGTAAATTTTAATTGCATAGTGAAGATTAGTTCAACAAAGGCTGTCAGAGATTTGCCCAAGATTGTTAAACCTCATAATCCAGTATGTAGAGAATGTCAAATGGGTAAGCATGTTAGAACTTCTTTCAGAAGCATATGTGATAAATCTAATGAAATTATTGATCTTATTCATACTGATCTGTGTGGACTGGAAAGGACTAAATTTTTTCAAGGTGATAGATATTTTTATGTTACTTATTGATTACTATTCTAGAATGATGTGGGTTGCATTTTTTTAAATAAAAATCAGAAGCTCTTGAAAATTTCAAAATCTTCAAAGCTATGGTTGAGACTAAGACAAGATAGAAGATAAAGTGTTTAAGATCAGATCAAGGTGGAGAGTTTACATCCGGTGATTTCAAGAAATTTTGTGAAAAGAATGGAATTAGAAGACAACTTTATGCACCTAGAACTCCACAGCAGAATGGATTGGTGGAAAGAAAGACTAGAATCATACTGGATGTTGCAAGAACAATGATGACTGAAGCTAAATTTCCCGATATCTATTGGAAGGAAGTTGTCAATACCTTGGTATACACTTTCAATAGAGTACACATAAAAGGTGATACCGATAAGACTCCTTATGAATTATGTTTTGGTCATACTCCTACTGTTAGATATAAAAAAAAATTTGGAAGTAAATGCTACATTAGAAGAGATGATGCATTAGGAAAATTTGATCCTAGAAGTGATGAAGGAATATTCTTGGGTTATTCTACTAAGAGCAAATCATATAGATGTTATAAAAAAATATTGAATAGGATAATGGAGAGCATAAATGTTAAGGTGGATGAGCAAGGCAGTAATCAGATCAGATCATATGATTATAGACCGAAAGATGAATTTATCAGACCAGGACCAGTAATACAAGAATCTATTCAGAGCATTGAACTAGTGACTCCAACACCATCAAAAAATTAAACAATGACTATTGAACAACAGAAAGAGCTAGTAAATCAAGAAAATTCAAAGACTCCCAAGTATGTGAAACTAAATCATTTTGAAGATCAGATCATTGGAGATAAAAGGAAAGGTGTGATGACTAGAAGAAGATTTGCTACTGAAGAGGTATGTTTAATTTCTCAAATTAAACCAGAATCATTTATTGAAGCAAGTAAAGTTGAAAATTGGATGAAAGAAATGAAAGAAGAATTAGATCAGATAGAAAAGTATAAGACATGGGAATTAGTCCCCAGACCTAAAGATAAGAATATTATTGGAACTAAATGGGTTTTTCAGGAATAAATTAAATGAGGAAGGTTAAGTTGTAAGAAACAAGGCTAGATTGGTTTGCAAAGGTTATTCACAGAAAGAAGGAGTTTATTATGGTGATACTTATGCTCTGGTTACAAGAATTGAAGTGGTAAGACTATTTCTTTCCTATGTTACACACAAGAACTACAAAGTATATTAGATGGATGCCAAATGTGCATTTCTAAATAGAGATCTTGAGGAGGAAGTCTACATTTAGCAACCTGATGGATTTTCTTTATCAGAAGACAAGGACATGGTTTGTAGATTGAAGAAAGCTTTTTTATGGATTAAAAAAGGCCCCTAGAGCATGGTATGCTAGATTGGATAGATATCTTTCTAAGCTCGGTTTTAGCAAAGGTAATGTTGACAGTAACCTATATTATAAAATTAAACATGATGGCATACTGATTATTGAAGTCTTTGTGGATGATATCATTTTTGAAGGATAAGAAAGACTATGCATGAGATTTGCTGATGATATGAAGAATGAATTTGAAATGTCTATGATTGGTGAGATGAAATTTTTATTAGGATGGCAGATTACTCAGACTAATAAAAGTATTTTCATTTGTCAAACTAAGTATGTGAAGGAATTTCTTAAGAAATTTGGACTTGAGAATTCTAAACTTGTTGGTACTCCTATGATAACTGGTTGCAAATTGTCAAAGGATGATGAATCTCCTAAAGTGAATCTAAGTAGATGTTAATCAATGATTGGTGGATTGGTTTACTTAACTTAGACAATATCTGATATAATGTATGTTGTTTCTATTGCTTCTATATTTTAGTCAGATCCTAGAGAAACTCATGATATTGTTGTTAAGAGGATATTCAAATATTTGGTAGGTACAACAGACTTTGGGTTACGGTATCCAAAGAATGATGATTTCAGACTATGTGCCTATATAGACTATGATTGGGTGGGAGATATGGATGATCGGAAGAGCACTATAGGTGGTTCATTCTTTCCTAGAAATATGTTGGTTTCATGGCTTAGTAAGAAACAATCATGCACTTCATTATCTACTATTGAAGCGGAATATGTAGTTGTTGCAACCAACTGTACTCATATTTTATGGATGAAACAAATGTTGAAAGATATAAGGGTAAGTTATGATGAGGATATTGTTATTCACTGTGATAATATTGTTGTTATTGATATGTCAAATAATCTAGTCTTCATTCCAAATCAAAACAAATTTCTATAAGGTATAATTTCTTGAAAGAAAAGGTTGAAGCAAAGGAAGTTAGATTGGTTTATGTGCCTATTAAGGAGCAGATTGCAGATATTCTAAAAAAACATTGCCTAAAGATACTTTTGAATATATCAGAGATCAATTGGGTGTGATGACCCCTCTGGAAGAGACTTAGAGATGCAGGGATGAATCAATCTGGTGAGCTTATCAGACATATTTTTCTGATCCAGGTTGATGAGATGATGCTACTACTCAGGGGGAGTAGCCAGTTGTTTGGCACAATATTTTTGGTTTGGTATCCGTCCTTTTCCATTGATGTCAAAGGAGGAGAGATGGTGTTCATGTGAAAAATATTCAATCTTTGGGAGAGATGGTGCTCATATAAAAATCAGTTAATCTAAGGGGGAGATACATTTCAGATCAACTTTTGGGAGATTGTTGGCATTCTTTGGCACTTGGACGTTTTTCACATTCAATGTTTCCATCAATGCCAAAGGGGGATATTGTTGGCATATGTTGGATTTGGTTAAGTGTTGTCATTGATGTCAACACTGTATCCCAGTTGGATATGGTTTTGCTATCTCAGTTGGACCTGTCACGGTTAGACTTGATGTTTATCTTGGTTTTGGCTATGATTCTGATTTGATATGATCATATCCTTGGATTCTATTTTGGATTCTTATTCAGGATGGTTATATGTTTGCCATATTTTGGTGGTTCATGATTTGGTGCTCTAGTAGTTATCTCTTATGTTCCTGGTTGGTATTTCTTGGTACCAGTTAGCGATATTTGATGATTTGGTTAGATGATTTTGGTCCAGCTTATGGAATTTGTTTCTATCATGTTGAAGGTGTTTCTTGATCATTTTATAAGTGTTTGGTGACTTTACATTGGTTGGCATGTTGTTATGATGATCCTATTTGGATTTGGTTAGACTTTTTGTGTTATTGCACTGAGGGTTTCTACCGGTTGGTGAAACATGTTGGATTTTGGTCTTAGCAGAATTTCCAGTGGATATAATTGTTTGGATATTTGAATTAGGTCCATGCTATGCAATGTAAATCATAATATTGGTCTAGTGGTATTGTGTGATGTAATTTTTATAATATGGGTTTAGGGTTTAGCCAACCTTATCAATAAGGTTGATGATCTATATTTATAGATGACTTATTCATGTAATTAGGTATGGTTTTGGGGATTGATGGTTATGTCTACATTATCAGAGAAAGTTTTATGTGTGAATAAAGACAGATCTTTCAGTGAAGGGATCAAAAGATTTTAGTAGTGCAGGGAAAACATCTATGCTTAACCAAAACCGTATCAAGTATTAGTGGATGCTACATTCACAACTCATTTTCTCTAGATTGTAGTCTGGTGTTTTGTAAGTCAATGAGACTTCTCTTTTTGTGATGAGCAATGAGCTCTAGGCTCTTGGCCCGATTGCAAGTGTAATCCCCATTGTAATTATTTCACATATTGCTGCAGAAGTATTATTTGATTGTGGGTAGGGTTTCCCACTGTGGTTTTTCCCTTTATCGAGTTTTCCACATCAAAATTATATTGGTGTCATTTGAACTATTCTTTCATGCTTTATCTTTCATTATGTTGTGCTCTGGTATAAATCTTATAATTTGCATTAACTATTGTACTTGTGAGAAAACTGATTCATCCCCCCCACCCCCTCATAGTTTTCTCTAGGTATCAATTCATTCCAACAACCTTGAGCTCGTTGCTCAAATCATAAAATAAAAAAGGCTACAACCCTTGGGAAGGCTCACTACCTTACAAGAAGACTCACTTTCTTACAAAAAGATTCAAATTACATCTGGAGGATCATGAACTAATAAAATAGCATCTCCTCATGCTTGGTTACAGTTTCAATTAAGCACATAGTTTGATATGCTCTTCCACACTTCTTCACACTTTCAAAAGATCAAAACACTTGTTCACACACTTATCCAATCACACACATTCATATTCACTCACAGATACAGCTCTCACATGATTATTACATATATTTATATATATCATCAACCTATCTTTTAAAGTCGGCATAACACATATCACAAAGTACAAAGATACAACCCCACATGCTACAATATTGCATGTGAACCAAAAAAATGTCAGCTGACATATTCTGGACCTAAAAATCCATCGTAAATATGAAACACCTCCAATAATTATGCTTCGATCATCTGTAACACGTTACAATCATCATGTCGGCCAAGAACATGATGAACACCACCAAATCAATAAAATTATCCATAACATGCACAAAAATCAATGCAAACCACCAATATGTATAGAACATGATCTAGAAACATTCACAAGCAATGTGAATCACACTGCAATAACTGCATCAACTCTTTACTGGTTCTGAAGAACACTCACAAAACTGACTATCAAACTGAAAGATTCACTTGAGGAACTCCAAATCATGAACCACTTGAATTAAGTACACACATCAATGTCTAGAACATATCCCACACATCCACAGATAAATATATTTCAATATCAGAGCAAAACACATCGATTTATTGAATACTAGCAATACTGAACAACTGAAAAACCAACCACAATATTGAATCTCATAACTTGATTGATTCTTCATGTGGACCATTGAAACTTTAGCTGAATCAACTAAAGATAAGTATCTCAAAACCTTGTAATATGCAACAACACATCTGCAATACACTGACCAAACCAACTCACTTAATCTGACTACAAAATTGAAACACATAGAGGAATATGTTGACATCAATGACAACACATCCAATCGCTGAACTCATCCAACAATCTCTCCCTTTGGCATTCATGACAACATATGAATGTGAAAAACAATCAATACAAATAAAGGATCAACTCTCAGCGATCTCCCTAAAATCAAAGAAAGAAACAACTCCCCCTTTGACCAATAACTCATACTTAAATTCTTGATTCTCTCCCCAAAATTGCTTCAATATTTTTCACATGACTCTTCTCCCCCATTTGACATCAATGATAAAGGAACCAATCTGAACATTTGAACCACAACACTAACTACTTCCCCTGAGTAGTAGCCACCATCCATCAACCTGGATCACAAGACACTCTGTGAATTTCTCCGAAGTGATGCAAATCCATGCATCTTAGTTCTTATTAGGAGGGGTAATCACCCCTAACTTCTCACTGAGATACTCAAAAGTATATTTAGGCAAAGGATTAGTAAAGACATATGCAATATGTTCCTTTGTAGATACATACTCCAATCTGTCTTTTTTCTCATTCACCTTCTCTCTCATGAAATGAAACTTAATTGATATATGCTTAGTCTTAGAATGCAATACTAGATTCTTAGAAATATTGATAGCACTTGAATTATCATAGTATATAGAAATAGGCTCATCATACCTATATCCTTCTACATTTGCTTCATCCATATTACTTGAGTACAGTTTCTAGAAGCAACAATATATTTAGCCTATGCAGTAGATAAAGAAATAGAATTTTTCTTCTTACTCACCCATGAAACCAACTTCTTACCCAAGAAAAATGCACCACCACTAGTACTCTTTCATTCATAAACATCACCTGCCTAATCGACATCAGCAAAAGTAATCAAAGTAAATTCATCATCTCCAGGATACCACAAGCCAAAATCAATTGTCCCTTTCAAATATCTAAATATTCTTTTCATAGTGGTAACATGAGATTCCTTAGGATCAACTTAAAATCTAGCAACAAGGCATATAGAATTCATAATATTAGGTCCAGTCTGAGTCAAATACAATAATACACCAATCATAGATCTATATTTGGTTTAATTTTCTTTCAGATAATCATCATCTTTTGTCAACTTACATCTGGTTGCCATAGGTGTACCAACTGGCTTTGAGTCATCTAAACCAAATTTCTTCAACAATTCCTTCACATACTTAAATTGAGATATGAAAATACCTTTTCCAATTGAGTGATTTACAATCCTAAGAATAATTTCATTTCACCAATCATAAACATCTCAAACTCATTCTACATCTCTTCAACAAACTTCTTACACAAACTATCATTCCCTCCAAAAAATAATGTCATAAAAAAAAACTTCAACAATCAAAATATTATCCTGATCAATCTCGAAATAAAAATTACTATCATCAGTACCTTCATTGAATCCAAGATTCAACATATACTTATCCAATCTAGCATACCAAACTTTAGGGGCTTTCTTCAATCCATAGAATACTTTCTTCAACTGACAAACCATGTCCTTTTCATCAGTCAACTAAAATCCATTTGGTTTCTCAATATAAACTTCATCTTCCAACTCACCATTAAGAAAGGTTGACTTGACATCCATCTAATAAATTTTGAAATCTTTGTAAGCAACATAAGCAAAAAACAATCTAACAGCTTCAATTCTAACCACCGAAGAAAAATCCTCCTTAAAGTCAATTCCTTCCATCTGTGAATATCCCTTACAAACAAGTCTAAATTTATTCCTAACAACTTCACCCTGTTCATTCAACTTGTTATGGAAGATCCATTTAGTTCTAATTACATTTTTATCCTTAGGTCTAGGAACAAAAATCCATGTATTGTTCTTTTCAATCTAATTTAGTTCTTCTTCCATTGCTTTAACCCAATTTTCATCTTTGCATGCTTCGTCAATATCTATAGGTTCAATCTTAGAAATCAAACAAATTTCTTCAACAAGTCTTCTTCTAGTCATCGCACCTTTATTCTTATCACGTATGATCTGATTTTCAGAATGATTCAATCTCACATATCTTAGAGTCTTAAGACTTTCTTGATTTTCAGGCTCTTGAGTTCTTCCTTCTGCACTAGCACTTGTACATTCTCCTTCATTGTCTATCTTTTCTGGAGCAATCTTAGCTTGATTCTAGGTCTGCACTTTCTTTCCTTTATCTAAATTGACATCTTTATCATCAGAGTCATATCCACAAGATATGATTTGTCTCTCATTTCCTTCATCAACCTTCACATTAGCATTTCAACTATTTTTCTCAATCTCTTATTTTAGCACCGGTAGGCCTTGCTCTTAGTAGAATAACCAAGAAAAATTCATTCATCACATCTAGCATCAAACTTTCCTAGATCTTCATCTCTTTTAATATAGCATTTACTTCCAAAAAAAATGAAGTATCTAACTGTAGGAGCATGACCAAATTGTAACTCATAAGGAGTCTTACCAGTATCACCTTTGGTATGCACCCAATTAAGAGTGTATATAGAAGTACTCACATATTCTCTCCAATACACATGAAGAACCTTTCCTTCAATCATCATGGTTCTAGTAGCTTCTTAAAGTGTTCTATTCTTCCTCTTCTTCTCTAGATTCTTGTAGTTCAAGTTTCAATTGGCCATTCTCACTCTCAAGTCTACAACATTCTTTAGATTTGTCTTTCAAGGACTGAGCAAGCTCATCCTCATTCTTCTTCCTTTCTTCAGTTTCTATTTGTCTTTCAAGGACTGAGCAAACTTCTCATCACTATAGTTTCCATCTCATTCTTCTGCACTGCATTAGCTCTAACAAGTTTCTTACACTCTTTTGTCTTTTCCTTCAGGGCTCAGTCATCAATTCTTTGGCTTTCTTTCTTCTTGTGCCACAGTAAGTTATCATCCAGTCATTCTTGAGGATGATGATAACTTCATCCAGTCATTATATTTTCTCTTGAATTGTTCAACCAACCTTTCAATGATTGGATGAAGTTATCATCATCCTCAAGATTTGCTTTGATTTTTTGGACCTCAGCTTATGCGTGATCAAGATCCTCAAGTGCCACAGTAAGTTGATGTTGAATAGTACCAAAATCCATTAATTCACTTTCTCGAATCCTCCTCAAGATGTTAGGCTTCTTCCAAGGAACTCTTTTTCTTTCTTTTTGTCTTTTGTCTTGAATTGTTCAACCGACCTTTCAATGACTGGATGAAGTTATCATCATCCTCAAGATTTGCTTTGATTTTTTGGACCTCAGCTTATGTGTGATCAAGATCCTCAAGTGCCATAGTAAGTTGATGTTGAATACTACAAAAATCCATTAATTCACTTTCTCGGATCCTCCTCAAGATGTTAGGCTTCTTCCAAGGAACTACGCTCTAATACTGATTACTGGAAACAATGCAAAAAACTGAGAGGGGGGTGAATCAATTTTCTCAAAAACTTACTACAACTTCAAACACAAATCAGATTTGACAACCAAGATTGAAACCATAAATCAATACCACATCAATAACACACATAACACCAGGATTTTTGACATGCAAAACCCTATTAAGGGAAAAAACATGATGAGAACCTACCCACAATGAGATAATGCCCTATTAGGAGTAAATAAAATATTACAATGAGGAATGCACATGCATTCAGGCACACTGCCTAGAGCTCATGGCTCAAATCAAAAAACAAGAAAGGCTACAAGCCTTGGGAAGTCTCACTTCCTTACAAGAAGACTCACTATCTTACAAAAATATTTAGATTACATCTGAAGGATCATGAACTGATAAAATAGAATCTCCTCATGCTTCGTTACAATTCTGGTTAAGCACATAGTCTGATCTAATTTTCCACACTTCTTCACACTTTTGAAAGATCAAAACACTTTTTCACACACTTATCTAATCACACACATTCATATTCACTCACATATACCTTGCAGATACATCTCTCACATGATTATTACATATATTTATACATATCATCAACCTATCTTTCAAGGTCGGGTCAACACATATCACAAATTACAAAGATACAACCACACATGCTACAATATTGCATGCAAACCAAAACAATGTCAACTAAGACATAGTATGGACCTGAAAAACCACCACAAATATGAAACACCTCCAAGAATTATACCTTAATCATTCGCAATATGCTACAATCATCATATTGGCCAAGAACATGAAGAACACCACCAGGTCAAAAAAATTATCCATAAGACGCACAACAATCAATGTAGACCACCAATATGCATAGCACACAATATAGAAACATCCTTAAGCAATGTGAATCACACTGCAACAACTACATCAACCCAAATTACTATAATCATCATCATCTCTCTACCGATTCTCAAGAACACTCACAAAACTGAATGTCAAACTAAAAGATTCACTTGCAGACCTCCAAATCATGAACCACTTAAACTAAGGACACACATCAATGTCCAAAACACATCCCACACATCTACAGATAAAGATATTGCAATACCAGAGAAAAACACATCGATTTACCAAACACTGGCAATACTAAACAACTAAAAAATGAATCACAATACCGGATCTCATAACTTGATCAATTATTCTTGTGAACACTGAAACTTTAGCTAAATCAACTAGAGATATGTATCTCAAAACCCTTTAATCTGCAACATCTCATCTGCAATACATTGGCCAAACCAACTCACTTAATCTGACTACAACATTGAAACACACAGAGGAATATGTTGACATCAATAACAACACTTCCAATCTCTCAAGTCATCAACACCATTTAAAACATGCAAAAATGATATGCAAAGATATAGTACAATATGGTACAAAGGGAGTGATAAGGGTGCCCCCTCCTTGAGATGTAAACATAGTCCTATGTTGATGTCTTAAGGAAGCTTAGAGACAAGGATACCTACCTTTAACACCAAGGAGATATCCTTTTAAGAAAACATGTCATAAATCCAAGGTAAAGAGGGAATACTCTTATAAGCAAGGATATGATAGTTGAAAAAGAGATATCTTGCAACAAATGTAAAGGAGATCCTTGGAGGAGAAGAGATCCTTGGTCAAAAGATATCTACCTCCAAGAGGAGGTTTTTGAACAAATATAGCATCTTCCACCAAAATAAAGGAAGATAAACAAGAATTCATATGTTCCTGTTGCTAAGTGAAAGAGATTTTTGATGAAGGGTGACACACTTTTGACCCAATGTGAGGGGATAAGTTTATAATAGATATGCATTGCCAAGTGAAGAAGAGGTTGTAGCCAATGACATACACCTCTTGCATAAGAAATAATACTTGAGAAAACAATAACTTCACACAAGGAATGACATAAAATCTTAAGCAAACACCACTTAACAAAGGAAAAGTAGATCCAGAGAGAGAGAGAGAGAGAGAGAGATCATTTCCACCCAAGTGTAAGGAGAATGAGAATAATTACACAACCTCTAAGGAGTTATTAAACATAAGAAAATGCATAATGTACTCACATGAATAAATATCCAATGTAAGGAAATAAATTAATGTATGTAAAATGCAACTCTAAAGAAGAGGTAATTTTCAAAGAGAAAGAGAGAAAGAGAAAAATATCATAGATTCCCCTAAGGAGGTATTATTCATAAGAGACATACCATTCTATGCAAGAAATGATATCAAAACATGAAAAGTGAAACCCCTAAAGGGAGTAGTGATACTTTAGATAGAAAGAGAGAGGTAAAATTCTATCATTGCCCCCAAAGCAAGAGGACAAGGATAAATGAGGATGAAAGATCACACATTCCCTAAGGAGAGATTATCCATGAGAGACGTGCCATTTCGAACAAAGAATAAGTCCTAACCAAGTAATACACATGAATTCTCATGAAGGATAACTTAATGCAAGAAAGGACAACAAGTTATGAATAGTATCATCCATGATGGATATGGTGAAACTTTAAGAGATAAGATAGAGGTAGAACAAAATCATGTTGCTACCCCAAAATATTTGAAATTGAAAAAGAACCACCTCTAATGACAAAGAGATCCCAATTAAGTTAACTACTTGTGTCATAGGGTGAGGCACAACATGAGGGTGAAAGGAGTGCTAAGGCACTTCCTTTTCACCTAGAAAGAGAGCAAGATCGATTGAAAGAAATATATGAGCAAGATTGTATTGTTCTTGAACAAATTACTTAAATGATTTACACTTTCCAAGAGAATGAGAACCACCATGAGGAAAAATAGAATTTCCACTACCTTCTTTATGCTTAGCATTGAACTTTACAAAGGGAAAAACGACATTCTTGTCATATTTCAATTTCCAAAAGATACTACTTGCTAATTTTTCTTAATCATCAATAGGTGTAGACTTATTCTTTTGATATTTAATATTGTTTGAAGAAGGTTTTTCATCAATGATTTTAACTTTTCCACTATCAATAATTTATTTCATTGCATTATGAAAATCAGCATAATCATTATCATGATGATCATGAATTTGATGAAATGAACAAAAAGGAGTTTTTGGAGAAGAAGCACTTTTAGCTGCATGAATGGCTTGTTCTCTTGCAAGATGTTATTTGAAATATTGAATCCTAAGGAGGTCATCCATAGGAGATTTATTATCATTTCCTATTCCTTCCGTACTAATTTGTGTATGAGGGTTTATAGGGACTCTAGTTCCTTGTTCAAAGTTTCCAAGTCCTTGTCCTCTAAAACCTTGTTTTGATATCATGTTAAAGCCACTCCTATATGAATATTTTAATTGATAAAGGTGTGGGAACATTGTAATAAATTTATTTGAAGTTTTTAGTGTAAGGATGTTTAGAGGTAACAAAGGGATCGGTAGATGAAGAAGGAATATCTTGTGGAGGAAGATTTTACTTTCTTTCATCATGCATATCTTGTTTGGTAGATTGGGAAGGAAGATGCTTATCATCTAAGGCCTCATATTTATTTAATATTATGTGGGGCGAGAGATCATGAATTAAATGCATAACATAATCTTCTCTATAAATGTTTTGATGATTAAGATAGGCTATAAGAGAATAAGGAGGATCTAGAGGGATGGAAACATTAATATTTTCATCTTGCCCCCCTTGCATAAGGGTATGTGTATTAGAAGAAGATGGGGCCATGTTACTCTTCAATGTGTTCTCTCCTTTAGAGAGATCATTTAAATTCAAATTTGAAAATTCATGTGAAAAATCAAGCAATCCATAAATCAAATTAACCAAAATAAATTAGGGTTTTTATGAATTAAACCTCTAAATTTAAATAATTTGATTAAAATGAGACATGAATTTAAATTTAAATTTTGAAATATTTATAATTCATATTTGAAACAATTAATTCAATTTAAACAATCCACAAGCTCAATTTTAGAATTTAAAGATTAAGAAATTTGTGAAATTAACCTCTAATTTTTTTAAATTCAATTGAAAATGAAGCTTGTAAATGTAAATTTGAATTTGAAATTTTATAAATACTTAGATTTGAGAACATAAATTAGAATTAATTGTGTAAGTCCTTGGGTACACCAAAATGTGATAGTGAAAAATTAGGGTTTCTACCCAAAAGGATGAAAACCACTAATTTTGTGGCTTAAGGATCATTACATTAAAAATAGGTTTGAATCCAATAGATTTAGTCACAAACCAACAAGGATAAGGACTGAAAATACTGATCTTGGATTCAAGGGGAGGATTTGTTTACCCTCTTTTGTGAGTTGAATTGCTGAAATTAGGGTAAAGTGTTGAAAATGAAAGTAAAAACATAGAAACAATGAGCTATAGTCATTGGTTTGAGGCACACACTTGGATCTGAGAAATATAAGTAGATTTAGATCTAATCCTCGAAAGAGCTCCTAAAATGTCGGGACCGTGGCGAAATTCGCCTAGTCCTTTGAACTTTTTGCATAGCAAAAGTGTTGATTAGGTTGAAAGCACCAGAATACTAATAAGGGGGTGAATCAGTATTACCAAATATTTAAAAATTTATTCTAACTTTAATATTCTATTGAAATATCAAACAAACTTAACTAAAATAAATCAGCAAATGTAAAATTAACATGAAGAACACAACCACAAGATAAACACTAGATTTTATACATGGAAAACCCAAATGGGAAAAACCACAAAGTGTTAACTCTCAGGAGAATATAACTAGTTATATGGTGTTTACAAAAGGGGTGGCTCATTGTCAAACTACTCACTGCAAAGATACAAAGGAAGGAATAAGTGCCAGAATGCTCACTGCAACAGAAAATGCTGAACTAAAAAGGATTGCCTCTCCAAATGCATGAAAGTGGTTCTAAGTTTAATTTCATATTACAATTCACAAACCCTATGCCATATCCAATTAGAGATCTTTTTACAATTATCCTATAGTAGGTCCGATGAAGGAATACTACACCACTGCAACACTATTTGTCTTTGTTGTCCACAACTCATATTTTGCACATTGCTACCTTCAATGATAAATCTCTTTCATATATCACATATACTTCCTTAATCTCTTTCTGACACACACCTTCATACCATGCTCATACTACTACATATGTATATGTATATATATTCCGCATGACACAAATACAAAATAGTGTGTCGTCTAAGCCCAACACATTATCAAGAAACTCATGTCGACCTCCACAGGATTTATACACACTTCCTTTTTACATACTTCATTTTCCAATGCATATACCAAGATTACCAAAATGGGGCAAGGTCATCTAAACCCAAGAATACTAACCCATTATTACAATATTAAGTATAATATCCCCAAATTATAGACTCCATGCATACCAAGGATACAACAACATGAAACTCGAAGAGATACTACTGACATTAACCAAAGAAGATGAAGAGGGGAAAATGAGCAATGTAGGATTAATGGTTAGTATTTAAATAAAACACATAAAACACAAAGAATAACCATTTATACCTTGCTATTTTACCTCTCCCTCATATTGAGCCTTCGGTGAAGTTGAATAGCGCCCGTCTTCAACTTGATTGGATTGGCTCATTATTGATGGAGGTAAAATGCTCTCCAAATGTTCAACAAGGTAAGTGGATTAGGATAGGATTTGATTTGGATTAAATGGAAATGGATAGATTTGGATTTAATGAAGGATTATAAGGACATGATGAGGATGTGATAGAATAGAAGAGAAAATTAGCATCATAAGATTAGAAGAATGGAAATGGATCAAGGAGAAATAGGCAACATGACAATGCATGAGAAGTGGATCATTTATAGGAGAATAGGCTCCAATTTATAGATTGGAGAAGGCCAATGGAGGGCCAAGATTTATTTGATTATGAAGGGTTGAGATTGATTTGAGATAGAAGGCATGGATCAAGGGTGCCTTGGGAAAATAAACAGGAATATAAAATTCCTTGGGAAAAGGGGGAGAAATTTGAATTTCAAACATGAGGAATTAAAAATTCCAAAATAAGGTTGCATTGAGGGATTCAAAGAAAATTGAGGGATTCAAAGAAATTTGAATATCTTTGAGAGACTCAATGTTGATGTGACATGAGTGGGAATTAAAAATTGAGGGATAATGATAAGCATGATTATGAGATATTCTAGAAGAATTAATTAGGTTGAGTGGGATTAGGAAAAGTTAGGAATCACTTTAATTAGGTTAATTAATTAGAAATAATTAACTGAGTGGGTTTAGAGGAAATAATTATTAGAGGGGAATTTAGAAGAATAGGGGAATAATTAATTATTGGACAATGGTGATAGGATTAATTAAATTAGGTTTAATTTATTCTGAGAGGAATAAGGATAACACAATTAAATTAATTAATTATGTTGACAAGCTTAAATTAATTAAATATTAATTTTAGGTGTCTACAGAAGTTAATACCAAGACACATAATTGATACTGGGATCAATGAGAACTCAAAATTCTAGAACAAGGATCTTCCAAAGATTTATACAACACATTACCTCCATCACACTACATCATAGTGTTTGACCACAACATCAACATCTATCTATAACAAGAGAACTACACATACTCACTACGTACAATATTTGGACCAATATTCGAGCCACATACACTATTCAGTCCAAACAGGATAGTTGGTTTCTGTTAGACAGTTCAGATAATCGGAAGACAACTAAGAGGGGGGGGGGGGGTGAATTAGTTATCACAGATTACTGGAAGCATTCAATAATTAAACTTTAATACCGGAACACAAAACAATAATATCGGAATAGCAGTTAATCCAATTAAGCATAAACAATAATCATAGAATAAAAGACATTCACACAACACCAAGATTTGTATGTGGAGAACCCAGTAAAGGGAAAAACCATGGTGGGAAGCCTACCCATAATACTTTTGTAATAAGTATGTGAATAACAATGAAGGGGCTTGCACTTGCAGGAAGGTCAATAGCCTAGAGCACACTGCTCATCACAAAAGGAGCCTCATTGACTACATACAAATCTAGACTACAATCCAGAGAAGTATTGAACTGCAAAAGATAGCATCTTCTATGCCTGAGTACAGTTCTAGTTTAAGATCAATACGGGAGGACTAAATCCTCTTACATAAACCCAATTCGATCTCTAATGATCGACCAACTCCTCTACCTGAATGATATTACATTATTTTCACATTACATTCCTTGACCATGACCTCTTACATTAACCATGATGATCTACAATGAGATCTTACATCTATATATACAAACCCTCGACCGTAAACAATTAGGTCAGCCACCAGACAATAAACTAATTACATTATTACAAACCATATCACCTTTAGACCAAACAAGTAATATCAACACATAAGACATCCCAGAAATGCATCAATAGGTCCTATCCACATGTTACATTAAAGTTGGTCCATAACTTAGATCAACCGAGACCAAGTATAGTGTCCACACACTTCAGCAATGATCTTCAAATGCCAAGTCTTGAACATGATCACCAACAACATCCTGAAACTCTATTAGAAGCTGCACCAACACCACTTATGCAATTCATCAAAGATCTCCATCAAAAGCTCTGTCGGTGAAACCCTCACAGAAACCAAAAACCAATCTTCTAAGCAAGCGAGATAGCATCCAATCACCATACCAAAATCAGCTGACTAAATATGAGTATAAGTATCATGAACAAGACAATTTCATCACCAGACTATACCAGAGCCTGTTAGATCACATGAGATCCAAGTTAACTAGAAACCACTTAACCTACCGGGACCAGAAGGGTGTCGATAAAGCATCCAAACAACTAGTGTTGACATCAATGACAAAACATAAATGCAACACATAATAAATTCCACCAAATGGCCAACATTATCCCCCTTTGGCATTGATGGCAACACTAAATGTTAAAAACATCTAAGTACCAAGAAATGCTAAACAAGTCTCCCCTTGTGGAAGACAACCAACAATCACTCGCATATAGCTCTGAATATCTCTTTCTTTTTCACATCAATATCACTCCCCCTTTGACATCAATGCCAAAAATTTAACAAAAATATCAAAGCAAAAACACAACTCTTTGAATCTCAAAGATGAATACTCCCCTTGAGTAGTAGCATCCCACATTAGTGCCGAAATGAATAGTATCTCAGATAATGCATGTTAGACTAATGCCAAACCGCATCAATCAACTCTTTGCCGGAGGATAAGAAACTCCTAATCTGTCTCTCAGGTACTCAAATGATTCCTTGGATAAAGGTTTAGTGAAAATATCTGCAATCTACTCCTTAGTGTTCACATAAACCAATCTAACTTCATTTGCTTCCACCTTCTCCTTCAAAAAGTTATACTTGATAGATATATGCTTTGTCTTAGAATGAAATACCGGATTCTTTGATATATCAATAGAAGCTGAGTTATCACAGTGAATAACTATCGGTGCATCACAATCCACCTTTATATCCATCAACATTTGCTTCATCCATAAAACTTGTGTACATTTAGTAGTAGCAATAGCATACTCAACTTTAGCAGTAGATAGAGAAGTGCATGACTATTTCTTGCTAATCTATGAAACCAACTTCTTTCCAAGAAAGAAAGCTCCATCGAAAGTACTTTTCTGGTCATCAACATCTCCAGCCCAATCAACATCTGTATATGCACATAAAGTAAATTTATCATCCTTAGGGTACCACAAGCTATATTCGGATGTATCTTGCAAGTATCTAAAAATCCTTTCCACTGCCATCTCATGATATTCTCTAGGATCACACTGAAATCTTGAACCAATACAAACAACATTAATAATGTTAGGCATAGTCTGAGTCAAATAAAGCATACCTCCAATCATAGATTTGTATCTTGTAGGATTTACCAGTGCAGAAACATCTTTTCTTGTTAATTTCTCACTTGTAACCATAGGAGTACTTACTGGTTTAGAATCCCCCATACCAAATTTCTTCAACAATTCCTTAGCATATTTAGTTTGACAAATAAAAATGCCTTTTTCAGTTTGAGTAATCTGCAAACCTAAGAAAAAATTCATCTCACCAATCATAGACATCTCAATTCTTTCTCCATATTCTTAGAAAATTTTATGCATAATTTATCTTCACCTCCAAAAATAATGTCATCAACAAATAATTCAACAATTAGTATAACATCATCAGTGATTTTATAATATAAATTACTGTCGACACTGCCCTTAGTAAAACCAAGCTTCAAAAGATATTTATCCAGCCTTGCATACCAAGCTCTAGGTGCTTGTTTCAATCCATATAAAGCTTTCCTTAACCTACAAACTGTAAAGCGGAAAATCGCGATCGAACCCTAGTTGCTCTCCCCTCTTCCAACTCCAAGGAGAGAGAAGGGAGGTTTGCTAGGATTCGATGGTTTTCACTTAGGGGAGAGACTTTACATTCAAAAGAGGGGTTGAAACCCACAAGATCCAATCCCACGCAATGCAAGATTGGATGCTAAATGTGTTTCAAGGGTTAAGACAGCAAGGCTACCCTCTTTTGTAAAGAATGTGCATAGGAGAATTAAGCTAGGAATGCATAGAAAGTGACAAAGATTCGCTTATAAACTGAGATAGGAATATAGTATGAAGCTGTGGACCTGGAATTAGCAATAAAATGTCGATACGGCGCTGTCCTGCAAATTTGAGCAAAAGTTGTCAGGACGATGGCGCTCGGCGCCACGGTCCTCTTAAAAATCCGCGAAACGAAGGGGGATCTGTTCGTCTCTGCACAAGGATTCCAGATCTTCAATCTCAGTCGCGTACCTCCAACCTACACACAGAAAAGCGAAGACGATTGGGGGATTAGGGATTAGGGGTTTGCCTTTAGGTCAAACCCCGGTTTTGGAATTAACCAAGAAATGAGCAAGAGCTGTAAATGTAAATGACTGTAAAACAAGTACTAATACCTTGTTCTAAGGATGTTTGTATCCTTATGTGCGAAGGTTTAGATGTTGTATGTTGTATGTTGTAGTAGTATGTGATCTCCTCTTCAATGGTTGAATCCTTGTCTTGAATGCAACACTTAGCCTTGAATGGAGACTTGGAATGAATGCCTGAATGTTTGAATGCTTGAATGCTTGAGTATAGTTTCCATGCTTGTACCCATATCCTCTTCATGCGAAATGAGAGAGAAAAATGTAGTTTATATACTTGTCAATTAGGGCTGATAGACTGATTTTCCCGACCTTAGGCCGACCAGGAAATGTAATTTCCAAATTGCAAACAAAAAGACCCGCAATCTCCTTAGGAGACCGGGCCCAAAATAGGACCCAGGGACCAGGGCGCTGGGCGCTCTGGTCCCACCTCCCGGGACAGCAGGGTGCAAGGAGGTTCAGGCCAGGGTACTTGAAAAATGCAGTTTTCAGTGTCATAATCAGGTTTCGGGGTCTCCATTCAGGTTGCGTGTTGCGTCGCCATCGTGAAGACCGAAATACAGTCGAAATTGCAAGTGTTGCAATTTTAGGATGCTACATTTAGCCCCCACTTTAGCGGGAGTATGTATGCTCATACTTCCGGTAAAGTACAAGGAAACAACGTTGAAAGACTTTCACCACGTCAAGGAGGCAAGATACACCAAGCCCCCAGTGGACTAAGGATCTTACGACTTCGATTGACAAAGTAAAAGGGAAGGTCACGAGGGAGAACCATGACTTTCAGTAGTAAGGTTCCCTCACTATGAGTCATGCAAGAAAGATATCAAAAATTTTCAAGGCAAAGCTAAATCTGTCAAGAAATTTTCAAGTATCTTGAAGAGATATGAACGGGATGTATGCCCCCCTACATTAAAGCGATCGCACACGCCTCAACGGGGGTGATTGTTTTAACGTAGTGATACACATAAGAAGGGAAAGGAGCACGTTATCACAAAGATTTAGCCCCCAAGTGTGAGATAAACCCAAGGATAATAGACACAAAACACAAAGCACGAGGTGACTTCGCTTTCCTCGGGGTCAGTATGCTGTATGATAATTCATGTATATATATCATATGTATGTATGCATAATTGTTCTTCATTCCCCAATCAAGGAAGGTCACCTAGAAGAAGGGAACACATGTGTCTTTTGAGTCAACATGAGAGAGATCGAGAGATCTCAATGCTTTGCATCGTCCTCAAGTAGACAACACTAAGGACAACAAATAGAAGAATGAGAGTAACATATAGAAGAAGTAACACAAGAGAGGAGGAGAGAATCTGTTATGCTAATGTAACTAATCTAGCACGTCATCTACCCCCCGATCTTGCTGATCAATGTTTTGGGAAGGCAGGGAACACGCTAGAGGAGGAACATTCAACACAACAGATGGAGCTATCACAAGATCTAAACAAGGGCTATGTTCATGTTCCGAGCCACGTTGTTCTTGTCTAGGAGCTAGGATAAGTGCTTTAGAAAATTCAGTAGATAAATGGTTATCAATATCAACAAGTTCATATTCACTATCAGAATGAACAGGAGTAACATTTTCATCATGAATAACATTTTCATCTATATCATCATCAAGATTTATAAAAATAGGATCTTTAACTCGCACAGGGTCTAGACCGTCATGCATCTTATGTTTAGGAGATTTAGGCTCAATGTCCAGCTGAGGAGAAAATGGAATAATGCTTGTTGAAGGTGTTTTTGGAGATTTCAAATTTTGAGCTCTAAGACGACGCTTTCATCGGCGTTCACGTGCAGAACGATTTCGTCTAGTCTTAGTAGGAAGTTGAGAAGATTGAGGAGGAGGAATGTTCTCATCCTTATCACTTGGGTGTTTAGGTTGTGGTCTCTTAGGTTGAATAATAGGAGAAGAAGAAGGTCTCTTCTCTCTATAAAAGGAAGGAGGAGGAACTGCTCCATATAAGGGAGGAATATTTGGTTTAGGAAGGAGACCAAGTCCATCATGACGAGGAGGGATAGGTCTACTTTTATGAAGTTTATTAGATATAGACATAGTCACATCCATAGGGATGGGTTGGGAATCTTCTTGAGGAAAGACATTAGTTTTATCTTTCAAAGGAAGAACTTCCTTCTCAAGAATGATAGGAATGTCAAGTTTAGGTGTTCTAGGTTCACTTAAAGATAGGATCATATCTGTTTTCCACTTTTGATAAGATTTGAAAAGATGATCACTTCGCGGAGGAAGAGATTGGAATTGTTTAGGCCAAAAGTAATCAAGAGAAACACTAGAGGTTCTTTCAGCTGGTTTAAAGAGGCTATGATTGATAGTAACAACTTCACCATTATGGGGAAATTTCAAACACTTATGAATAGGAGAAGCAATAGCTTTCATGGAAGATAGCCAAGGATAGCCAAGCTTCACACGAAATTGTTCGGAAGATGGAATAATAGCAAAGTTCACATCAAGGGATTTGTTATAGACCTCAATAGGCAATGTAATAGAACCAATTGTGGGAGAAGAAAATGCATCAAATAGTTTCACAATCACATCTATTTTGTCATAAATCACTTGATTCAATTGCAAAGTAAAAAGAAATTCTTCAGTAATAACATTAACCATGCACGAAGGATCAATAAGTACTCCACGGCAAGGTGTATTCTTGAATTTTGCAACTATGTATAAAGGACCATCAGGTGCCCTAATGATTTCACTGGAATCAAATGTGATGGAAGATTCTTTAGGGTTTTCTTGCTGCTCTACAAAGTTAATCACATTTGGAGTCATAGACACAAGACCATCAGATGAAAGAGAGGAATCATTAGTCTCAATCGCATTAGAGGTATGAGAAGGTAATGGATCAGTGAAAATCTGAAGATTTTGATTAGGAGGAGCTACAGATGTATTGCCTTTATCATTCACTCCAGAAACAGAAATAGTATTATTATCAATCAAATCTTGAATTTTACCCTTTAAAGAAAAACATTTTTCAGTATCATGCCCAAGCTGACGATGAAATTGACAAAAGGCTTTGTTATCAAAATAAGGTGAAGTAATCTTTGCAGGATCAATTTGCCTTATAGGAGGAAGAGTAAGCACATTTTGTTCCAATAACTTATTCATAATACTATGCAATGATTCATTCAAAGGAGTATACTTTCTTTCTTTCTTGAAAAGTTTAGAAATAGGAGGCACACCTGATGCTGCATTCACATTGTTGTTGATGATGTTTTCATTGAATTTGATGGAATCTCTGTTCGGTTTAAACTTCCCAAATGGTTGTTGACTGCTATCACCCTTATCACTCGGAGCCATAGGATGTGATTGTTCCATTTGACTCACAGTCAGTTGATAATTGTGAAGAGTGGCACACAACTGTTGGAAAGAAGTAAACTCAGAAAACATAAGTTTGTCTCGAATATCTCTTTGTAAATTAGAAATAAAGATTCTTTGAATATCATTGTCAGGCACTAGAAAAGAAATTTGAGCATACAAATGCTTATATCTACCAATGAAATCAGTCACTTTTTCTTTAACACCTTGTTTACAATGCATTAAATCAATCAAAGTAACTTTAGGACTTATATTGTTTTGAAATTGTTGAATGAAAGCATTTGCAAGTTGTTCGAAAGAAGTAATAGAATAGGAAGGCAACGAGCAATACCATTGTAGGGCTTTGTCTCTTAATGTTCTCGTGAATAGTTTTACAAGCAACCTTTGGTCATAAGCAAAATCAGTACATATTGTTTGAAAAGTCTTAACATGCGTTAGAGGATCATCTTTACCATTATAAAGCTCCAAATGCGGAATTTCAACATGTTTAGGGGGAATAGCTCGAACAATGTCAAGAGAAAGTGGGCTCGCAACATCAAATGTGGGCACACTAAACTTAGATTGATTCATAGAGGCAATTTGTTGCTGTAAAGAAGAGACAGTTTGTGCAAGATTGTTAATGGTCGCTTCAGTCGAAGAGTTCATATTAGATGTGTTAGATTGTGATGGAGGTGTTATGTTATTGAAAGAAGGTAAAGAGTAAGGTGGTGGGACCCTATGATAATTAGTCATAGGAGATGATTGGACAGGAGGAACACTACAAGGAGGAATGGAATGATTAAATGAATTGCCCCCTTGCGTCATGTTCATTTGCGGAGATGTAATAGGAACACTCATTGAAGGAATGAATGAAGAAGTCGGATTGAATGAAGGGATAGGGTTAATTGAAGAAGAAGGATTGCCCCCATGACTGGTGATCACAGGAGGAATGTCTTGTGTAGAAGTAGCCATTATGTTTGATGTAAAGGTAGGTATGCTAGCAATAGAAGTCATCAAAGGAATAGAATGATTGACTTGTGTAGGAGGTTGTGTATAACCTAAGGTTTCGGCACAACTCTTCATAGGCATCACATTTGAATCCACAATGTGTGCAATACCACGCAAAATATCAATTCCATTCTTATCACTTTGAAGCATACGTTTTAGACCCTCAATTAAAGGAAGAGCTTGACTATCGGGGTATTCTTGAGACATCTAGTGTCGAAAATCGTCAAATTGGTTATCCAAATTTGAAAGTTGTTCTTCAGAAACCTCATGGAGAGCTTCTTCATCATTAGGAGGATTAGAGGAATTACCCATGTCCTCGTTAAAAAGGCTATTCAAATTAGGTTCCATCTCCTCGGTAATTAAACCTCGGAAAGACTTAATTCTACGGCTTCGTCTAACGGGAATAGTGTAAGTAGGGCTTATTGTTGTAAAACTCATGCACTAGAGAAGGAGAGAAAATTTTGATTTTAGAGGTAGCAATTTTCAGTAAAATCAGCCAATCTTCTGGATTTAAGCTGTTAAATGCAATCACAACAGTCTCCCGAAATTTCAAAAAAAATGTCCGGGACTGTGGCGCTCGGAGTGCAACACGGTCCTTGCAACTTTTTTCGAAATTTGCAGGGATGAAAGGTATGATGATTTTAAAGCCAATCTGAAAAAATTGAGTGGTTTTACGATCTGTAGATAGGCCAAATTAAAGTTGCAATCTCAAAATTGAACCTTACCCAGATTGTCGAAAAATGCAAAATTTGAATTTTGAAAAAGAGAGGGAAACTGAAATTTTGAATTTTATGATTTTAGAGGGAATGTCAAGAGTAATGCAAATTTTGAAATTTAAAAATTGACTCAATTTCACGCAAAATTCAATTTTGAAAGCGGAAATCAAAGTTGTTGTAATTAAGCACTTAATTTCAAAAGTCACAAAATGCAAGAATTTGAATAAAGCACTGAAATTTTTAATGAATGCAAACACACTTTTCAGATTTAGGACAGTAAGAACACAATTTTGACACAAAATTTCAGTTTCAATGATTTTTGAATGTTTAAAAGTCTTAATCCAAGCAATTACAAGACCAACTTTGACTGTAATTTTGAAGGTGTTAAAATTGATAAAATCAGCCAAAATTCTGGATTTTAGCAGGAAAATACAATAAGATCTTACTCCCAAAATTTCGGAAAAAATGTCGGGGACGATGGCGCTCGGTGCCACGGTCCTCGCAACTTTTTTCCAAATTTTCAGGGATGAAAGATATTATGATTTTATTGCGGAATCCAAAGTTACAGCTGATTTGGAGATGTTTTGATCAGTGAAATTGTCGGACAAAGGTTGAATCAAGAGGGTTTCAAAAATTAGGGTTTTGACACTTAACCGCTTAATTTTCAAAATTAAAACATAGATATGAATTGATAATTTGTAATAGAAGGATAGATCTGAAACAAGCATTAACAATTAAATATTTCACAAGTTTAATTACTAAAAAGAAATTTTAGGGTTTTTATGCAATCACCTCTAAAATTTTGCAAAAGATCAAACATGGAAATGTAATCAATTTTCTCAGATCTAAGCATGAAAAATTAGAAAGGATGTTCACGTCGGGTTCACCAAAATGTAAAGCGGAAAATCGCGATCGAACCCTAGTTGCTCTCCCCTCTTCCAACTCCAAGGAGAGAGAAGGGAGGTTTGCTAGGATTCGATGGTTTTCACTTAGGGGAGAGACTTTACATTCAAAAGAGGGGTTGAAACCCACAAGATCCAATCCCACGCAATGCAAAGATTGGATGCTAAATGTGTTTCAAGGGTTAAGACAGCAAGGCTACCCTCTTTTGTAAAGAATGTGCATAGGAGAATTAAGCTAGGAATGCATAGAAAGTGACAAAGATTCGCTTATAAACTGAGATAGGAATACAGTATGAAGCTGCGGACCTGGAATTAGCAATAAAATGTCGATACGGCGCTGTCCTGCAAATTTGAGCAAAAGTTGTCGGGACGATGGTGCCCGGCGCCACGGTCCTCTGAAAAATCCACGAAACGAAGGGGGATCTGTTCGTCTCTGCACAAGGATTCCAGATCTTCAATCTCAGCCGCGTACCTGCAACCTACACACAGAAAAGCGAAGACGATCGGGGGATTAGGGATTAGGGGTTTGCCTTTAGGTCAAACCCCGGTTTTGGAATTAACCAAGAAATGAGCAAGAGCTGTAAATGTAAATGACTGTAAAACAAGTACTAATACCTTGTTCTAAGGATGTTTGTATCCTTATGTGCGAAGGTTTAGATGTTGTATGTTGTATGTTGTAGTAGTATGTGATCTCCTCTTCAATGGTTGAATCCTTGTCTTGAATGCAACACTTAGCCTTGAATGGAGACTTGGAATGAATGCTTGAATGTTTGAATGCTTGAATGCTTGAGTATAGTTTCCACGCTTGTACCCATATCCTCTTCATGCCAAATGAGAGAGAAAAATGTAGTTTATATACTTGTCAATTAGGGCTGATAGACTGATTTTCCCGACCTTAGGCCGACCAGGAAATGTAATTTCCAAATTGCAAACAAAAAGACCCGCAATCTCCTTAGGAGACCGGGCCCAAAATAGGACCCAGGGACCAGGGCGCTGGGCGCTCTTGTCCCACCTCCCGGGACAGCAGGGTGCAAAGAGGTTCAGGCCAGGGTACTTGAAAAATGCAGTTTTCAGTGTCATAATTAGGTTTCGGGGTCTCCATTCAGGTTGCGTGTTGCGTCGCCATCGTGAAGACCAAAATGCAGTCGAAATTGCAAGTGTCGCAATTTTAGGACGCTACACAAACCATATTTGTATCCTCTGATAGTGAAAAACCATAAGGTTGCTCAATATACACTTCCTCATCAAGATCCCCATTCAAGAATGCACATTTAACATCCATCTAATAAACTTGTAGTTTTTGTAAGTAGCATAGGCAAGAAATAATCTTACAACTTCAATCCTAGCTATAGGTGCAAAAGTCTCTCCATAATCAATTACTTCCTTCTGCGAATATCTTTTACAAACCAATCTATCCTTATTCCTTATAACTTGACCATCCTCATTCATTTTATTCCTAAAAACCCATTTAGTTCCAATGACATTTTTTATTTTTAGGCCAGGGAACCAAAGTCCATGTGTTATTTTTCTCAATTTGATCTAATTCTTCTTCCATAGCTTTTAACCAATGTTCATCTTTGCATGCCTTAAAATTACTGATATCGATTCAACTTGTGAAATTAAACATACCTCATTAGTTGTCAGTATTCTTCTTGTAATCACTCCATTTCTCTTGTCCCCAATGATTTGATCTTCAGAATGATTCAATCTCACATACCTAGGAGTCTTCTGACTCTCTGTTCCTCTTCCCTATTCTTCAATTACTGTAGAATTCTCTGATGTTTCCAGAGTAACTGGTTCAACTCTCTGTTCTGGTAAAGGTGCTACGAGTTCAGATATAATCATTTCCATTGTCGATTCCTTCTCATAAACTTTGATTTGACTTTTGTTCAACTCATCTACTTTGACATTAGCACTCTCCACAATTCTCTGCAATCTCTTGTTATAACATCTATATGCTTTTCTTTCATTAGAATAACCAATAAATATGCTTTCATCACATCTAGGATCAAATTTTCCAATAGTATAATCTCTCCTGATATAACATTTACTACCAAATTTTTTGAAATACTTAATTGTAGGTGTATTGCCAAACCATAATTCATAAGGTGTCTTACCGGTTTCTCCTTTGATGTACTCTGTTGAATGTATAAACCGCTATGCTCATTGCTTCTTTCCAGTAGATATGAGGTAGACTAGCTTCCATCATCATTGTTCTAGCAGCATCCAAGATAGTTTTGTTCTTCCTTTCCACAACTCCATTCTGTTGAGGTGTCCAGGAAGCAAAAAATTCTCTTCTTATACCATGCTCCTCACAAAGGTTATTAAACTCATCGGATGTGAATTCTCCACCATGATCTGATCTCAAACATTTAATCTTCAATCATGTCTCAGTTTCCACTTTAGCCTTAAATATTTTAAACTTTTCAAATGCTTCAGATTTTTCTTTTAGAAAAGTAACCCACATCATTCTGGAATAATCATCAATGATTAGCATGAAAGATTTATCACCTTGAAAACTTTTAACTCTATCAGGGCCACACAAATCAATATGAATAAGATCAAGAACATCATTTGATTTATCTTGTATACTCCTAAAAGAGGTTCTGACCTGTTTACTCTTTTGAAATTCTTTACATACCGGATTATCAGGCTTCATAATCTTAGGTATATCCCTAACTGCCTTAGTTGAACTAATCTTCACAATGCAATCAAAAATGACATGACCTTTTATGCCATAGCCAACTCTCATCAATCTATGTAATCAAACATGTTTTCTCACCGAAGTTCAAATGAAATATATTACCTTGTTTTAGTGTACCGGTTGCAACCTCCAAGCGAGATCTGTTAATGATTTTGCATTTTCCATCCTTGAACTGTAATTGAAATCCCTTATCTACCAATTGTTCTCCACTCAAAATATTATACTTCAAACCTTCAACATAATAAACATTGTCAGTATTGTTCTTACCATCCAATGATATAGTTTTGTTTCCTTTGATCATACATGCCTTGTCATCTCCAAATATAACTAGTCCACCATCAAATTCTTGAAAAGATAGAAACTTCCCTTTATCTCTAGTCATATAATGTGAACAACCACTATCAATTACCCATTCATCCTTGTCTTCAATTTTAGCAGCAAGTGCCTTTTCCTCAGGTACATTCTCTTCCAGTGTTGGATCATCTTCCTTGATAGCCAAGAATACCCATTCTTTTCCATTTCTGAATCCACTAGCATAGTCTTCTGCCAGTTCATCGTCTGAATCAGTAATACCTTCCTTATCTGCTATGTAGCATGATTTTTCTCTTATTTTCTTGTATTTATATTTGTTCTAATATCTAGGGTTAGTCTTAAATGATATTTTAACACTTTCTTCAAATCTTGAATTCCTTTCAGGACATCTAGATGCAAAATGACCAATCTTATTACATGCAAAACATTTAAAAGGTCCTTTTCCTTCATACTTACTTGCTACCGGTCCTTTTGGTACTCTTCTAGAAAATAGTGCTTCAAGTTGCTCAAACTCATCATCTTCTCTCTTCATATATTCTAATTCTTTTTCATATAAATATTTCTAGTCTTTCTTACCGGTTGCAGATGTAGATACATGAAAAGAAGGTTCAGTCTTCATAGCTCCAGAAGGTCCAAATTCCTCAAGCTCAAAAGCAGATAGTTTCCCAACCAAAGTATCTTTGTTGATAGATGTATTAGCCATTGTTCTCAACTCATTGATAGCAGTATCCTTCATTTTGTAAGCTAGTGGTAGGGTTATCAGGACTTTAGAAATAATTTCATCTTCACTCAGAGTTCCACCACAACATTGAATTCCCATAACAATTCATTTACTCTTTCCATGAATGCAGTAATCCTTTCATCTTCTTCCATCTTTAGGTTTTCATATCTCACCTGGTAACCATCAAGTTTAGAAATCTTCACAGTAGGATCACATTCATTAAGAGTCTCCAACTTATCCCATATGGCCTTTCTAGATGATTTGTCTATTAATCCCATTATTTGTTGATCGGAAAGTGCACACAAGAGGGCTTCTCTTTCTCTACAATCATTCTCAAGCTCCTTGTCTAGGTTACCCAAAGGAGGATTGTCAGATCCTGGATTATAGGGCGTGACACCAGTCTATGTGATATCCCAAATCTCCTTGCTAAGACATCTCAGATGAGTCTCCATCTAAATCTTCCATACTATGTAATTTGTTCCATCAAGCCTAGGAATATCCCTTCAAAACATAGCTCCAGAAGAACTAGATGAACTTGAACTGTTAGTCGCCATAGGATCTTCTTCAAGCAGTTAAGCTTTCTGCAGAGAGGACCAAAGCTCTGATACCAATTGTTAGACAATTTAGATAACCAAAAGACAATTGAGAGGGGGGGAGGGTGAATCAGTTGTCACAGATTACCGGAAGCATTCAACAATTAAACTTTAATACTGGAACACAAAACAAGAATACTAGAATAATAGTTAATCCAATTAAGCATAAACAATAATCACAGAATAAAAGATATTCACACAACACCAAGATTTTTATGTGGAAAACTCGGTAAAGGGAAAAACCACGGTGGGAAGCCTACCCACAATCAGATAATACTTTTGCAGTATGTGAATTACAATGAAGGGGCCTGCACTTGCAGGAAGGCCAATAGCCTAGAGCACACTTCTCATCACAAAAGGAGCCTCACTGACTATATACAAATCCAAACTACAATCCGGAGAAGTGTTGAACTACAAAAGATAGCATCTTCTATGCCTGAGTACAGTTCCGGTTTAAGCTCAATACAGGAGGACTAAATCCTCTTACGTAAACCCAATTAAATCTCTATTGATCGACCAAATCCTTTTCCTGAATGATATTACATTATTCACACATTACATTCATTTACCATGACCTCTTACATTAACCATAATGATCTACAATGAGATCTTACATCTATATATACAAACCCTCGACCATAAACAATCAGGTTAGCCACCAGACAATAAACTAATTACATAATTATAATCCATGTTAGCCTTAGACCAAATAAGTAATATCAATACATAAGACATCCTGGAAATGCATCAATAGGTCCTATCCACATGTTACATTAAAGTTGGCCCATAACCTAGATCAACCAAGACCAAGTATAGGTCCACACACTTCAACAATGATCTCCAAATGCCAAGTCTCAAACATGGTCACCAACAGCATCCTGAAACTCTATCAGAAGCTGCACCAACACCACTTATGCAATTCATCAAAGATATCCATCAAAAGATATGTCGATGAAACCCTCGCCGAAACTAGAAACCAATCTTCTAAGCAAGCAGGATAGCATCCAATCACCAGACCAAAACCAACTAACTAAATATGAGTATAAGTATCAAGAACAAGCCAAATCCATCACCAAACTATACTAGAGCATGTCGGATCCAAGTTAACTAGAAACCACTTAACTTACTGGGACCAAAAGGGTGTCGGTAAAGCATCCAAACACCTAGTGTTGACATCAATAACAAAACATCAATGCAACACAATCAATTCCACCAAATGGCCAACAGTTTCATATCAATGACAACAATATTCACACAAGTCTAACAATCTCCCCTTTTGTCATTGATGGCAAAATATATCCAAAACATATTTGCAACTCAAATCAAAGAAACCACATTCCTTCAAGGAAAAAGGATGCCTTTGATGAAAAAGATAAAAGAAAAAATGATATAATATATACAATTGCAAAAATGTCAAAACCTGAATATCACACAAGAACCTTTAGTTGCTCTTCTTCAAAAAGATAAACTTGTATTTCTCCTTCAGATCTGGAAGAACTTCTCAAGAATGTATGGCCAGTTTAATGCTAACTGAAAGGCTTCTACACTCCACCAATGGATCAACTACATGAGAAAATATATCTGGAGCAGATGGGTTCTGCTCACACTCAACTAAATTCCTAAGTAATGTTGAAAAATGCTCCAACTTAGCCTCAACAATCTTCTTTACCTTCCAAAACATGTTTACAAAGTCTTATTTCTTCCTTTGTAGTAATAAGAGCCCAACTTGAAGAGAATTGATTCTTTTCCTCTACTCACCATCCTTATCATTTAGAAAGTCAAAATATTTGCCTAGATTTGTCATCTCATCCTCAATAGCACCAATCTTACTTTTGTGCTTCACTGCACCTATTGGCTAAGAGATGCAATAACTCTAGACTCAGATGCTAGCATTATGGATACAGTCCCTCAATTCCTCAATACATGTTGATAATATCTTTTGTGCATCAACACATTCATTCAAAAAATTGTGCATATCCAAACCTTTTTCCTCAATTGACTACTCAAAGAGCTTCTCTTTTAGAACCTCATTCAGGGATTCCGAAAGAAAATTATTGATATCTGCAAGGCTCATGTTGTTCTAGATTAAATGCTTCAACAAAATGCTTTCAATTCTATCTGACTCAACTGAAGTTAGCCACATCACACCTATATTATTGATTCCATCCACCCTGTCAACCAATTTCACCAAATTAGCTTCGTCATCTGATTCTCCCGCTTACTACTCTACAACTACTGAATCTTTTCTAGCTATAGGGGATTATGGATCATAAATTACAACAACATCTTAAATCATGCTTCTTTTTGGCTTTGAAACACATGGGAATAAACTATCTCCTTTTCTTATTTCCTGAGGAAGAGTCTCCTAAACTGAAAATGAAAGATACAGATACCAGGCCAACACTCCACATGTCCATAAAAGATTTGAAATAGGTATCACAAGCTTTCTCTTTATTAGCCAGACTATTCAAATATCTAAATATCTGTCTTGCAATCAGAACATTGGACTCTCATATAACATTATATTTTGTTAGAAGGTATCCCAAATAGTACATAACCAAACTGACAGGAAATAACCCAAACTGAAAAGCATAATTGTTTTCTTTTGTCATCCTAATATTTCTATCAACAATTCACACAAGTTAAATTATTTTTTTTCCATCACAACCATATGTGTCATATACATAGCAATTGCCGAGGTGCCACTTTCCCTATTCCTGAAATAGATTTTATAAGAGATGCCATAGGATACATACCTCACCATAGGGTTGATGATTGTGCTAATGATTAAAGCTTGTTGATCACCCTTCATGTTGGTTAGGGCTTCCACTTTTCTATTCAAAATTGACTTCTTTTCTAGAACTTCTCCATTGTCACACAAGTCGGTAATCACAGAAAAACTTCCTTTGTGGTTGCATAAAGAATATCCAACACGATGTTGTCATCTCACACATGACTAAGAATCATCCTGATGACCTCTGCATTATCAAACCAAGGGAATTTTTTCCAAAGATTCTGACCTTTGCTTTCCTATTCTTTTGCCCTTTGCAACTCATCATCACTCAGACTAGCTTCAACAACTTCGATTTTCTCTGGGTTAAATTCATCTAGGAGCACCTTGTCCAAAATCTAAAATTCCTTGCTACTAGATTCTCCAATGATCAATTTTCCTTCCATGATTTCTCACACTGATCACTTTGCTACTCCTCTATTGTTTGAAATATTCTCAAGCACAAATAAATGAATTCAAAAAGTTGATACTTATCTTGCCAAAAATACTTCTTTAGGGTTTTGTTGTCAAGAACAGCCTTATCGATGATGTTAGCAAAATTCCTTTGATGCACTCAAAGCACTGTCATTCCAGATCAATGATATGATCTACTCAGATGGGGAGGATAGAAGATTTTTCTTTCAAAACAAACTCCTCCTGACCCAAAGCTCTATACTTAGTTACCGGAGGAAGAGGTGTCTGCACCAGATTCCAATATGTTAGGCTCACTTCCTTTGTTCTCACTCTTCTTTCTCTAGACCAAATTTTATTTATTCTTAGATTCACCATTCTTCATTACATTCATCTCAACATATTTCTTCATATTTTCACTTCTACAATGATTAGCATTATGTTCGGACTTCTTGCATTTAAACAACTGATAACCTTCCTTTTAGATATTATCATATGTGATTTGTGTCTGCACTGATTAGCCTTATGTCCATAGTTATTGCAAATGTAACAATATCCATGAAATTTGTAACTCTTCTTATTTGCATCAAACAAATTATAATTCTGATTCACAACATGATATCTACAAAGACTTGCTTTATGTCCAAATCTCTTGCAACTATAACATTGAATGCTTCTACAATTTATTACATTATGTCCAAACTTAGTGCATTTAAAACAATAACCATTAAATGATGGGTGCCTTTGTGCATTAGGATGCTGAACTGGTGGTCTTCTTGCATTAGGATTTTGATTCCAATATTTTCTCTCATCTTCTATCTTCTCCTCCACTTTGGCTTTGACTTCTCTATTTTCCTCTTTAACATTCTGATCTGAACACATACCAGGTTGGAAACCAAGTCTGGTCTTATCCGAATTAACTTGTTGCATGCTAATAAAATCTTGCAGCAGCTTACTACTATCAAGGATCTTATTTTTTGCCTTTATATTCTTCACCTCTTGCTCTATCTTTTCACATTCTTCAGAATTTTTCTAAATTGTCTCTTTTAGGAATTGCTTTGTCTTATCTTTTACTTCAATCTTCTACATAAGATCAATCTTCTACATAAGATCTTCAAGTCTCATTCGCCTACTTCAACTAATTATTAACCTCCTTATGTCTCACTTTGAACTTTTGGATTTTCTCTCAGATCTTGCGCACATTCATGTGCTATCTTCACATTCTCGTTCAATTATTCATTATCTAATTCAATACTTTTCAAATCTTCAAGATTTGTCTTCAAATCTTCATCCATCTGAAAATCTTTGGTCATGCATATACGTGCCATGATTCAACCAACACGAATCTCCCTCAAGTGGCTTGAGCAAGGGACAAAAGCTCTGATACCAATTGTTGATTAGGTTGAAAGCATCAGAATACTGAGAGGGGGGGTGAATCAATATTCCCACAAATTTAAAACTTTCTTCTAACTTTAATCTTTCACTGAAATATCAAACAAACTTAACTGAAATAAATCAACAAATATAGAATAAACATGAAGAACACAACTAGAAGATAAACACTAGATTTCATATGTGGAAAACCCAAATGGGAAAAACCATAGAGAGTGTTAACTCTCAGGAGAATATAAATAGTTATATGGTGCTTACAAAAGGGGTGGCTCACTGCCAGATTACAAAAGCAACTCATTACTGAACTTCTCACTGCAAAGATACAAAGGAATGACTAACTACTGGAATGCTCACTACAATAGAAAAGGTTGAATTGAAAAGGATTGCATCTCCAAATGCATGAGATCAATTTTAATATTAAGCTCAAATTACAATTCACAAAACCTACAGTAGATCTTGTTAGAGATCTCTATACAACTATCTTGCAGCAGGTTTGATGAAGGATTATTGCACCACTACAACACTATTTATCTTCGTTGTCCACAACTCACACTTTGCACACTGCTACCTTCATTGCTAACTCTCTTTTGCATATCACATGTACTTCCTTAATCTCTTTCTTACACACCTTCATACCATGGTCATACTACTACATATATATATGTATATATACCAGAGGACACAAATACAAAACAGTGTGTGAGCCAAGCTCAACATGTTTTCAAGACACTCATGTCGGTCTCCACAAGATTTCTAAATGCTTCCTTTTTACATACTTCATTTGCCAATGCATATACCAAGATTAACAAAATGGGGAAGGGTCATCCAAACCCAAGAATACTGACCCATTATTACAAGATTAAGTATAATATCTCCAAATTATAGGCTCCACACATACCAAGGATATCACAACATGAAACTTGAAGAGATAGCACTGGTATTGACCAAAGCAACTAATATTGGGACACATAATTGATATTGGGATCAATGAGAACTCAAAATTCTGGAACAAGGATCTTCCAAAGATTTCCATAACACATTACCTCCATTATACTACATCATAACATCACACCAAAACAACAACATTTCTCCATAACAAGATAACTACACATACTCACTGTGTACAACATCCAGACCAATATTCAGACCAATATGGGATACATACAATGTCTGGTCCAAATCAGATACCTAGTTTGACAACAATATTCACACAAGTCTAACAAAAAGGGGTTGATTCATCTCTACAAATAGTTTTAATTCCAAAGATCGCAGCTTCGTACCTATTTCTTACACATAGAAAGAAAGGGAAATAGTTTGTGAATAGGGGCTTGCCTAAGTCAAACCCTAGTTAAGAAATTAACCTTGATTGAAATATTGCAAATACTAAAATAAATAATGGAAGGATATACCACAAATATGCAATGACTGATAATGATGCTTTGCTTCTAAAAAATGTAATTGCATATGTTGTATGAAATGGCATGAACATGACAAAACCCTAATCACACACACACATGCTTGCATATGAATGTGTAATTTGCTCCAAAATTGATGAATGAAGAATATGCAGCCTTGAAGACCTCTAGAGATGCTTGATGATGAATACTTCAATGCTTGAATGCTTGATGATTATAATTTCACCCTTCTATCCTTGCCTCCTCTTGTCGTATATCACAATGATAGAGGAAAGTCTACTTATATACTTGCCCATTGAAAAATATGTTAATTTTTTTACCTAGGATGACATAGAGAGGGGTTTCCTGCTTAATTTTGCTAATGCCAAAAGGGTTCAAAATGGGGCCCAAATAAGGAGGACCATAGCATGGTGCCATGGTCCCAATGAGGAGAAAAGTGCCACACCCTGGTCCTACCTTATTGTAGGGCCGAAATAAGGTGCCATGTGGTGTATAAAGTGAAAGCAAGGCCATATTTGCATGATGCAAGAACAATCAGGTCTTAATTAAGCATTGAGAGATGAACACTAAGGTGAGGACCCAAAATATGGACTAAAATATAAGGGAGTATAATTTAGGACACTACAGTTTCCAACAATCTCTTTCTCTCCAACTTCAATTTGCTAACCATTTCATTTGTCGCAAGATTGTCAACGCTAACACCATCAATAATCACATTACAAAATTTTATGTGCATTTGCATCTCATGTGAAGCAAGCTCTTCCTCTAATCAGATTCACCTCCTCATTTCCCAAGGCTCTTCGTGTGACAAGAACTTCTCCTCCTTCTTTATCTTCAATATGTGAAGACTTATAATGTTTATTTGCATGGGCAACTCATGCATTACCCTTACGTATTCTATTTGTCCTCTCTTGGTTTTGGGTATGCAGACACTTAAATTTGGCTAATCAATTTAGTCAAATTTATTTCCTTTAGCCATTTAATTGACTAAATATCTTAATTAATTAAGCCCATCCCTTGAGTCAATTAATATAATTAATTAATGTTTCCCTTCCAATCCCTTGAATTAATTAATCTAATTAATTAATTCTCTCCTTCCAATGTCTTGAATTAATTAATCCCATTCATTAATTCGCCCCTTTCCAATCCATGAATTAATTAATCAAATTAATTAATTCCCCTTTTCATCCCTTTTATTTGAATTAATTAAATTTAAATATTCCCTTTTGATCACATGTCTCCTAACTTCTAACTACCTAGCTATCCCTCTTCTAACCTAACCTCCAATCTAACCCTTGGTTCTAACCAACCCTATCCCCCCAAACTAACCTTATCCTAACCTCCCCTCACATGTGTGTGCACACACACATCCCCTAATTTCCTTAATATTAGGAAATTTAAGACTTTTTTGGGTGGCTTCCTCCCAAAAGAGACGTGTCCTTGGGGACACATGTCATTCCTCCCCAAGACATGTCTCCCTCTTTTGGACACATGTTTTTCCCTCTTGAGCCACTTGTCCTCTTTGAGGACAAGTGTGGAATCTTGTTCCACTTGTCATTCCTTGGATTGCCACTTGTTCTCCTTGAGGACAAGTATTGCATTTTTCAATCCCTTACTCTCCTCCCATCTCCTATTTAATCCCCCCTCTTTTTCTACCAAATCCTCCACCTTTATGAAATGCATTGTTATTATGTATATTTTCATCCTCCACTTTCATGCATCCATGCTATCATAATGGCAAAATCCACCTTCATATCCAATCATCTCATCTTTTCATCTTGAATCCAATCATCTCATCTTTGTATCTTGAATCCAATTATCAATCTACACATCATGGAGCAATCGAGCACTAGCTACGTCTTGAATGCACATCCAAATTGGGGGAAATCAAATCAAAGTTGGAGTATGAGGTTTATATATACTTGATTATTGTTTCTTTATCTCATTTCCTTCTTTCTAAACATCCCAATATTGAGGTGTTTGGGGTTAGTTGTGTTTCTTAGATTAATTAGTATTATCTTTCAATCATTTACATTTGAGCACAATTTACTTCACACAAGGCACAATCATATGCTCTCCTTCTTCTCCACATTCAAAATATCCAAATCCTCATCCAAATCTTCATCTCTCTCTTTTATCTCTATTATTTTTTACATGGGCTGGTAGGAATTATCTCCCTTCTAATTCTAGCTACTACTTGATTCTTAAATAATCTTTTGATCTTCGTTTTGATCTCCATATGATCGATCTTTTCCTTTTTGCTTGCTTTCAAACATTCTACTCAAATTCTCTTCCACATTTAAAGACAATTGATAAGCATCCTAAATGGTAGTCATTTTGACTAGATTCAAGTCTTCTTGTATAATGGACCTCAACTCATTACTTTAATGGGATGTCTTCTCCTTGTTGGCCTTAGAATGACATGTTTTAATTAAGTAATATATAGAACCCTTCTATTTACTCTTTGATAGATATGTCAACTTACTTCAAACTTTGCATCTTCTTCAATAGCTTAAGCACATAATCCATGAGAATGAACTATCTCTGAACAAATTTTCCACCAATCAATCCCATCTTGTTATCT
Organism: Cryptomeria japonica; assembly: GCF_030272615.1. NCBI lineage: Eukaryota > Viridiplantae > Streptophyta > Pinopsida > Cupressales > Cupressaceae > Cryptomeria > Cryptomeria japonica. The sequence goes on from NC_081406.1 coordinate 136,806,007, forward strand.
TTATTTGCCTCTTTTATTTCTCTCCAACAAAACTTCTCTCCACTAGATATTGCATGAGATTTCAATTTAGTCTTTGCAAATCTGACCCTATAAAGATCTTTCACCTCTTTGTACTCAAAGTAATCCTCCATATTATTGGTTGAATCTATCAACTTCTCTAAATTTAGAATTCCAAAAAATATTGAAATTTCCACCTTTGACCTCTTCCCAATATTGGATATGCCCCTCTAAAATCTATCCTCTTCAAGATATCTCACAAAATCCTATTCTAATTCAAAAAATCCCTCCTCAGCAATTTCATATTCACTTTCATCTTGGCCTCTTTGATCCACTCTTCTACATAGCTTCTCTTGTAGTGCTCACACTTTTCTCTTGAGGACTTTAAAATCCTCTTCTATAATAATAATTCTTCCACCATGAACCACTCATGGAGGCATCTTGATCATGAGCCCACAACCACAAGTCCTGGTATAAATTGCCCTGTGTTCAACACTATGGTTGCACTCTCAAGAACTACTTTGATACCATTTGATGAAGGGATAATCCACCCAAAAACAAGAACACACAACACCAATAATGCAATGAGAAAATAATTGCTTCTTATTACTCCAATGGTATAGAGAATTACTATATTCCAAGATCTACAAAATATTGGCCAAATTAGCTTTCGAAATCTACAAGACGGAGCTACAAGCCTTGCTACTTAAGTGCTATATTGAAGGACTCAACTCCGAATGCTTAATAAAAAGTCCAAGCCTCCAATTTATAACATTTTAGAGAGATGGAAATCACTTGTAGTATTACAATACCATGGGCAACCACCTCTTGAAAATCCCATGCCCCCTTCAGATAAGCAACATGAATTGCCATCAAGAATTCTAACACACAACTAATAGATGTCCCTAGAACTTTCCCAAATAGGTGCCTAAGGATGTGACATTTGGATTTCTCAAAATGAGTGCCAAGAAAGGTGTTTTTTCCATTCCCTCTTATCATGACTCTTCACCTTCCTTATGGGGACACCAAGATAGGTGTTATCTTAATTTTACATTATGAATAATATGAAAATGTGTCCATTCTAGAAAACTACAATTGCCTTTAAACATAGGCCACAAATATTATATAATTTCAACCCCCTAGGTCCTCCCTTTAGTACTTCCATTGTACATGGAGACCTATAGTAGCTTGCATTTAAATTTACTCACCTAATCTTTACAAAATTAAAACAAACAATATTTTTGGTTGATGCAAGATTGTTCTATGTCTATGGATGCCCTTACATCATAATTTTAATAAAAGAATAAGAAGCACCATTGTTCTATGATAATGTATACTGGAAGTATAATCCATAAGGTCACAAAAGATAGTCTTCCTCTATGTACATCTTTTTAAAACTAAAGCATTTCAACATTAATATACCGATTTTTTTTAAAGATTTATCTACCTTACTCGCATCTCTTACAATGATATTCTTAAATAATAATAATTAAAAAATAATAACCCTTTTCTTTGAAGAGCCAACTAACCTTTCTATCCTTAAATATAAATTATTTCAAACAATTAAACTTTTAGATAATTCTACTCTACAATGTATTTAAAATAAACAACTTCTCAATTCAAATTTTGATAAAATAAAAATCCTACTATAAATACTACAATGCCACTCTTCTAATTAAAATTATATTTTAATCGCAATAAAAATTGAACTATACCAATATCAATCTTCACATATATAAATATTATGCCTATTATATGTGCTCATAAATTAATATAAGATTCCTATAAAGAAGGGAATCTACTTAGAAATTTATTTCTAATATCATCGAGACAAAGAACTTTAATTTATAAAAACTCTTTTATCTCAACCTCACATAATTCATTTACTACTCAAATCATGACCAAATCCAAATTACAATAATAAAAATAAAATTAAAACTTAACTATCCTATCCCTTTTCAATTCATGATATTAACTTCCTCTAAATAGAAACACGCAATTAAAAAGAATAGATATGATATAATTCAAACAACACTAATATTTAAAAACTGCTAAAAATTCTATATCAGGTTTGATAATTAATGAAAAGGTACAATTAAAAAGTAAGAGTCTAAATCACTTTTATTTTATTTGAAGTATGGTCGATCATGGATTCATGAAAAGCAATGAAAACATAAGTTGTACATTAATATAAGAAGAAATAAATATTAAACATCAATCTTATTGTGATGTAGAAACATGACATCAATGCAAAATAATGTATGAATATCTTAATGAAAAAGACAATGAAAAATATATTTGAAAGATGTTAAATAATTTGAGAAATTACCTTGTAATCTTTTAACTAATAAGAGAATTTGATTTTTGATTTCACTACAATCTAAGCAAGAAAATCATCATGCATTGAATAATTTAATTTCTTAATTTGATTATTGATTTCGTGTAGTAGCAATTCTCAAGTAGCTACAACATAAAAAAAGATTGATTCATGCAAATTAATATAGAGGATATGGCAGTCCAAATGAGGAAATGACAACATAAAATCCATTTTCTCAGTGAGAATATGGCAACATCACAGTCACAACTCTCATCTTGTTGTTGATTACCAGCAGATTGTTCTCAGATTCCTTTGCTTTTTACTCATAGAAATCCTTGTTAAATGTGAAAGAGCAATAGTTGAGGAACATAGACATGTGAATTGGAGCTTGAGTAATCCCAAAGAATGAAACATTAAGATGGAAGGTCTTATTCATGAAACTTAATGATGGATGTTTGTATGGGTAGGCCTAGATTTCTATTTCCATTGGAAAGGACATAGAACTTGTTGAATCCATTGAAAATCATCTCCACTTTGTAGTCTATTATCATGCATTAATCTTGACTAATATTAGTTCGATGCATTCATTGAAATTAATTATGTACTCCATCTGGAGAATCTTGGAAGAGCAGTGCGTGCTCATTATTCCTACAATCAACACCTATCATTTTAGCCTCAAAAGTGTTGAATTTAATTTGTATCTCTCCCAACGTGGCATGCAAGCTAGGGTTGGACTGGAAAGAAGATTTCAAAAGACTTAGATGAGTGGAGAGGCTCACACAAATGATCAAACTTTCAAACAAATTTTGATATGATTAGATTCTTCTTCTTCTAGGGTTTCTTCATTTTGATGTGTAGTTTGATCTCCTAACTCATTATCATCACTTTCATTCTCATATCTAAGCCTTGGACTCCTTCACTTATCTTCTTCCGCAACCTTCAATAAGACTTTCATTTTCCTCATCATGTCTAACATTTACTCCATTATTCTAGCGTCATTTATTATACTAAGTGCTCTCCTTGGTAGCATCTTCCCTTGCCTTTGGTGCAACTACCACAATTCAATGATCTAACAAATTACAACCACCTCACAGTCAATTATTTGTTAACAATATCTTGAAAACTACCTTAGGTCAATGATCTATTCACTCATGAATCTACTAGAATTCCTTTCCTCCCAAAGGATTTAATTTTCTTTTCTGATAGTACTTGATGCAATCATGGATGAGAGTCTAGAGAAAGATCATTTGATCATGTAACACAGATTAAACATAGTGGGATAGACATAGAGTAAGAAAATAACTTCTTATTGAACCATTATCATAGATAGAGTATTTTATGACTCACTAGCCTACCTCATTATTGAGTGAAAATTCTCTAAACTTGGGGATGTTTAAAAAATGTGGGTTTCACCACAGTATGTAAGACAATATCTCTTAGAAGGCAAGATATGGTCTCTCTAATTTATAAGGGAAGGCTCCCCCTTTCTATTACAAACTATATTTAATATTATTTTACCTACTAACTTTACACTAACCCAAGATGGTAAAATTAGTTCACTCTCTTTTTTCAGACTAAGTATTTTCTCAATTCTCTATCTAGAATGGATTTCTTCTCCTAAGATTGAAAACAATTCTCACTTGCAGTAATTCAAAAATCTATAGTAATTAGAAGCAAAGTGTCCATAAGAATACAAACCCTCATGTTGCTTCCTTTTTTTGAAAATAACTTATGGGATAGGAAAATAATAATAAAGCTCAAAGTCTTCTTTTTACCACTATCTGATCAACCTTTTTCAAATGACTCCTATTAACTAATACTTTTCAAGTAACAAATGAAAACACAAAGTCTTAAAGTTTCTACTTGCATACAATTCACAACTATCTCCAAGAATAAAAAAGCAAAGCACAAATTTATTTAATGGGTATCAATGCACAAGTCCTACTTTCAAATTCACAAAGTAATACAAATCCTACTTAGCAAATTCAAATTACTCTTCAATATATCACAACTCACAATGCTCAACTTGATCTCTTCAAGAATATAGCATAGATGACATAAGAACATCTATATTATTAAAAAAGATGATTCTAACACAAAGTTTGAAAGCCAAAATTTGTCTTCTTCTTATTTAGATTAAGCTTGAAAAATCACAATTTTAACATAGAGTCTCACTTTACTTTTCAATTTGGCAGAGTTTTGTTGCATAAAATAAAGATAGATAATTACAATGAGCACTATATAGAAGAGGTGCAATGAACTAAAATAGGAAAACCTCAACTAACTATGAATAAGTCAAAAGTAGAGTTCAATTTGACTTAGGACTTGTGTACTCCTAAATGCAAAATTGTGTATACAAAATGACAGTTGTGTCGATTGAAATTACAAAACGTCACTACACTAGAGATGCATATAAATGACTAAGTGTCTAGAGACACATCTTTATTATGATCACCCTTCTTCAGGAAATCTTCATATTGTTGTCAAGTAGCCTATATTTAATAATCATCTGGTGTTCACAATGTTGGATGCCATTAAGGATGGTGGGAAGGTAGGATGGGGATCTTTCTTTTTGAACTTTATCTTCTTTTGACTTGAAGAGGGTGAATTCATCTAGTAGACACTGTGACTGGAATATATTTGAGAAAAATCTACCAGGTTAGCCAAAACATCTTCATGAGAAAAACATTTTCATTGGAACAAGAAGGTTGAAAAGGCATTGTCTTCAAAGGTCCTCCAAGAAGAGAAATTTCCTCTTCATACTTAGAAAAATTCTAAGTAAAAAATGTATCTTGTATTTCTACACTTAGAAAAATTTCTACATGCAAGTGTTAATTGAGTCTATAGGCCCAATTTGCACCTAGGGTAATACTTCGGAATAAATTTGGTGTTATGTAACCTAGAAATATTTCAAGAAAATTATTGCAAGATTTTATTAGTTTCACAATAATATAAACCTACAAGAAATTCCAAAATTACCAATGAAACATTTAAAAGAGATATAATTCAAATAGAAAACCTCAACTGACTGTCTCATTGTGTCCTATGACCAGTTGAACTTGGTTGCAAATATTTTCTCTCAGATTGCACTGTAGTTGCTTCCAAGATGACAACTCGATGAATAGACTGATAACTGGATGTTTGATATCTAAGCTAAATGATTGTGCAAAACTATATAAAAATGATTAAGCTAAAATTCCAAAGGCACACTGTAAATTGCTAAAATACTTGATTGCTAAAAACTCATGTGAATGCAAGATAACTCCTACATGACTATTAGTTCTAAAATGCTTAGGAAATGCCCTTTTTATATATTTTTTTATGAGCAAAAATCCCATGTGGTAGAGATCAATGGTTGAGATTAAATCTTGCAAGATTGATAGCTATGAAGAGTTTGGTTGGAATGTGAGAGAAAAAGGAGGAAGATGTTCCTCCTACACATGCAGGATGGAGGAAAAGGTGGAAGGAGAAGCCAAATGTCAGAAGGCTTACCTTGACTGGAGTTGAAGACTTGAGAGAATGTAGGATGGTTGGAGACAAGTGGACTCAACTTCCTCCAAAGATGTAGGGATGTTAGAGAGAATATAGAAGAATTGAAAATGTGTGTACGTACACATTATTTCATTTAAGAGAAAGATAAATATGGCTACTAATAATTGAAAATTAATAAATTTTTTAGCCACAAAATTGTGAGTTGGCAAGATTGAGTGATGTGGAGATGAGGTGAGTTGGAAAAGAAATTTAAATAATTGTGAAATTATTTAATTAATGAAAACTATAGAAGAATGCATGGTGCATGATTAAATATTAAATATTTAATAAGATTGAATTAGAAGAATGACTATATGAATTAAATTAATTAAACTTTTCAATTTAATTATTTAATAGAAGAACAAGCATTAAGATGAATTAAATAATTAAACTTGTCAATTTAATTATTTAATAGAGAAATTAACATTAAATAAATAATAAATATTTATTTAATTATTCATAGCCAATTTTGAGTGTATACATTTTGCCCCTCTTTGAAATATTGTTGGAACGATATTGTTTCAAAGAAAATCAAGTCTCAATATTCTTGCCCTTGTCGGTGATAAAATGCCAATAGTGTGCCCCCTCGAGAGATTGATAGTGAAATTTTAAAAAAATTGTGATTGAGTGATGAATCTCACAATAAAATGATGAAAAGATTTTTGATGAAAAAGGCTCTAGCAATTAAATTTTATTTTTGAAAAATAAAATTGCCCCTCACATTTACAAAAAATTAATTACCTTCTTAATAAATCAAAAAGGTAATTATATTAATCTCATTGGGCCCATTTCCACCTCATTCGCAATTTGTCTTTTTGGAGAGTGAAAGTAGGAGAGCTGACTTGGAGATTTGTGAGCTTGTTGAGTTGTCACCATGGTTGTCCCACATGCTAATCACCGATTTGAACGGGTTCGCAGATACCAGGGACTACCCGAGTATGGACCCCCGATAGGTACCCTAAGCTTGATCTTGTGATTTCATTTGTACGATTTTTCCAAATTTGTGTATGTTAGATTAGGTTTTGAAAATTTTCCGATTTTCTCGCATTTTTTTAACGCTTGTGTTTGCTTTTTTAGCACTTTCACAGATGTTGATAGCGCCTTTGCTTTTGTGGCACATTTGAACAATTTTTTCTCGCAAAGTTTTCGCACATTCGTTTGTTCAGTGGATTTACTTAGGGTTTTCTCTCTTTTGTTTGCTTTGATCACACATTCACATGTTTTTGCGCATATATGCCTTTTCATCACGCATATGCTAGTTTCAATAGCGTATTTATGTAAAATAGCACATTTACACTATTTGATTGTGAATTCATAATATTATGTAGTGCATATGTGATGTTTGGTGCAAATACCCTAAGTTTTTGCGCATATGTGTGCTAATTTAGTGCTTTTGTTGAAAATTAGGACTTTTTAATGTTTTTATGTCAAATTCAATTTGATTGATGAGTGATTGATGATATTTGATTCAATGTTGATATAGATAGATTGTCTTAGTTGTGATTGATAGTAGATAACCATGATTGATGGTTTGAGGTAGGATAGAAGCTCTAAGAGACCGATTTAGTCTCTGATGAAGAGTTTGATAGGTTAAGCAACCAATTTTGATCAAAGATTGATATCATGATTCTCTTGATAGATAGGATAGATGAATTGATAAATGGTGATTGACTTAGACAATTTTGTCTTCTTAAACAGGAGAAATTAGATGTTCTATAGTGTCATGAGTGATTTCCTTCTATGCGACACTTAGTTCCCAAGTCAGATGCAACTGCTTTGAGACATATTGATGCTTGTGGTTTGAGACAACTCTTGTATATGCCTAATAGTAGGATAAACAAAGGATTGTTGACGACTCTTGTGGAGAGGTGGCATAGCGACCACAACTCCTTCCACCTCCCTACTCGTGAGATTAGTGTGACCTTGGAGGATGTATATAGGCTATTGCACATGCCAATTTTTGGTGAGCTTGTACAGTATGATCGCCATGAGATGGGCGAGACAACAATGTTGAGGACCGTTTTTGGTGATGAGTTTATCAATGGTTCTGAGATCATATGGGAGGATATTTTGATGTATTATGACACTCTACCTTCCATTTTGGCCGAACTAGTTGGAGGATTTATTTCACCCAATAGGAGATCCTGTGGCTTATCAGTTGGATGGGGCCAGATTTTGTTGAATATTGGTGTAAATAATTATTCATCATGGATATTATTACACCTTACTTAAGTTTACTTAGGAAATACATTTCACAGTAGTTTGGGTATGAGACACTTGGGTGTTGTGCCACATTGGGATAGTGTGTGTAGGAGAATTTCTACCTTTTATGGTGTTTATCTTGTTACTACTCTATCATATCCACTTATTGTGGAGTGATAATTCCACCTTCGGTGGGTGATCCACCTCACGTGGAATATTTTATTGTTTCTCCTATCTACCACACCTATTTCCTACCTACCCTTGTTTCTTATTGAGCCACATGTCATGTTTGTGTGCTCACGAATCCATATTGCCTTGCCTATATATGCAAGCTCATATTCATTTCATGTAACAACTATTTTTATCTATTGACGACAATATAGATTATTCTTGTCCTATATTTTGTCTCTATTTTGTACTTTTCATTGAGCTCTTGATCTTGGAAAAATATCACAAATATGATGCAGTACAAGACTAGATATGCATGGGGTGCTTGTATGTTGTCTCACTTATATCATGATCTTCACTAGGTTGTATACGATGGTGCAGGAAATTTATCTTCAGGTGTCACTCTCTTACAGGCTTGGTGTTGGGAACATATTGTGATCACACAACCTATTCATGATAGGGTGCAGAGTGATGGACTACCATACATTTATTTATATCATGGCATGATTACCTAGCACAAGCTGGGTAAGCTTGAGTACTGGTGATGGGTCCTAGATTCCATGGACTCAATTGTTTGGAGGCCCTATGTAGATTGAGCCTTGGATGGATGATGTGCAATCATTACTAGTTATCATGCAGACCAAATACTTGATTGGGCAGACTCCTTTTGTGATTGAGAGATAGGTGATTCAGAGAGTGCTTAGATAGTTTGGCAGTCCACAGGGTGTCACCTTGTATTCATGGACATACAAGGACAGTCAAGATTGGGGTCCTTCTCTTTCTTTTGATGCAACATATGCAGAGTTCATTTCCATCCCACTTATTTCTTATGAGATGATACCACATATATTGGATTTTCGCACTATTGAGGAGTATGCTAGATATATACTTGGTTGCTCATCCATTCCCATGTATTACAGATCCGACAGATCCACCACCTAGCTCAGGGGATGAGGATGATGATGAGGATGACCCTTGATGAAGGATGAGGTGATGACGAAAGAGTGGTCGAGGAGGGGAAGGAGAGGAGGGAGATTATGGCTGAGGTGGGAGGAGAGGTGGTAGAACACATGTTCAGGGTGGAAATTTTGTGCCTAGAGGACAAGGTCTTGTACCACCTATCAAAGGCATGGATGCAGGCAGGGGTGGAGGGCAAGGTGGACCACTATTACCTGGTCTAGGAAGAGGTGGCGGGAGAGATATGGGCCAAGAGAGTGGTTCAGATAGAGGCCAGGGGGGGAGAGAGGAGAGAGGTACACCTCTTGATTTTGGGCAGGTTGGTCCTGATCCATGTGTGTTAGCAACTCACAATAGATTTGATGAAGATTCTGAGGATGATGTGTTTTTGATTAGGTGCAGGATCACTAGGATAACATAGGTGGATGCCTCAACAGGTGGAGACATAGAAAAGGGATTGGTGGGAGTGTATGGAGAGGATGAGCCGATACAGCTAGATGTACCAAAGGCACAAGATGATAGGGGTGATTTACAAGCATAGGTCCAGACACTCACCTTAGAGAGGGATACTGCCAAGAATGAGAGAGATATTGCTATTGAGCAATATGGGCAGGCAAAGAGCATGCTTCAGCACATACATTAGGTTGGCTCTAGATCCCTTTCCACATATACAGTCAGGGAGTTGGTACGCATTGGGAAGAAGGTCTCTCATGGTGCAGATTACATGAGAGTGTGGTTCCTCCTAGTCAGAGAGGAGGTAGCTATGTGTCCACACAACAACCATCCAAACTGCAGACTGGGAGTGGTGGAGTTATGGGGCCACCTCATTGAGACCGAGATCTAGGGGCATGACCATCTGGTGGAGCAGATCCTTCTCATCAGAGATATATAGATTCTGGTGGTGTTACCACATGATGTATCTTTAGACTTGATTTTCTTTGATATTGTATCATGGGACTTTGTACTCTATTGATGATTTTTTTGATATCATTCTATACTAGGACATTTTATGATTTATGATGATATGTAGACATTGATGGACTCTATATGATGTTACTCTGTGATGTTTACTACATGCATGATGATGTTATGATGATTTTTTTATGATCTATATGATGATGATACATGATCTATATGATGTTGATTTTTGGAGTATATGACCTACATTCTTTATTTATATGAATTTTTTTTTGATGATATATTCTTTGATTATAATTTAATGCCTTATCATATGCTGATTTTGATATTTATAATGAAATTCTTATAATGTTGATCGCTATGGATGTAAAATGATATGATAATATGGAATGATGATAGATGAAATGATGTTTATGAAATAGCTATAATGCAATACTATCTATAAATGCAAATGTGCCTAATGAATATGATAATGAATCAATGAACTTGAATGAATGATAAATGAACCTGAATGATTAACATGATTGAACCTAAATGATTAAATAAAATGAATGCAATGATTAAATAAAATAAATGCAATGAACCTAAATGATTGATAAAATGAACCTAAATGATTGATAAAATGAACCTAAGTGATTGATAAAATGAACCTAAATGATTAATAAAATGAGCCTAAATGATTGATAAAATGAACCTAAATGATTAAATGTTTTTGTTCATCCAAGTATACTCCATCATTATTTTTCAACCGTTGATTATGAATGATAAGGATTATTATAATACAAATGATAATGAACACTTAAAAATGAAAATGAAAATACAAATACCTACCTAAATGATATTGTCATCTTTTCCGCATTTCGGATCAGTACTTCAATTCATCATTGAGCTTTTAAAATGTTTTAAGAAAATACAAGCACTTGGGTACAATTACACCAAGATGACCTGAGTATTTCTTACATGGATTTTGATTTAGAAAGTTAACACAAGCATCTAGATATAAGGAACCAAGATGACCTAAGTACTTCTTTCCTAATAGACAAGGATCGTCCCCTTCCATATATGACCTAGTATGCCCTTGATGATCTTTTGTCGATCATGTCCTTAGACAAGTACATATATTACTAAGAGATAAACCAAAAACAATAGACAAATAAAAATAACCATGCTCCATCATAGCTACTCTAGTCTCAGACATCATCGAGTTACGTAGGGAACATGATTAATGAACATCAAGATACAAACTTTTGAATCATGTATGTCACATGTATGTTCTCTTAGTCATAACAGATATAATCATCTTGATTAATGATTGTTGATGTGTTATCACTTGTTTATTGATTCTTCTGAAGTTTGAGTTTCACAATTTGATTTCATCTACGTCCTGATTTTGTTTTACTTTATTATTTTACTGCTTGTCTCCTATTTAAAAATCCAAATTGTTTTTGTTTTTTCTATGTTTTCAATATTTTTTACTTTTCCAAGTTTTCAATGTTGCCCCTAGATAAGTTCAAGGTTTTGCTCCCAGCTAGAAATAAACTTTATTATGGATATACAATGATGATCAAAACATGGTGAGATGGCTATGCCTAATTATGTACAAAAGGCCTTATTGTGAATATACACAAGATGTGACAAATGAATGCAGAAAGAAACACGAACTCATAGATATAAGAGCTAAGAGACAGATAGTGCCTATTTACTAGGTTTTCACCATTCAATTTTATTGCATTTTTCCAATATATTTGAATTTTTTTCACTATTTTTCGTATTTTCCTCTTTTTTGCTTTTTATGGATTTTCTGCTTTTTCACTTTTTTAGATTTTTTGTTGCTTCAAACATAGAACTTTTTCAAGTGCATGTTATTGATTGTCTCTTTGAACCATTCACCCTCCGGTGCAAACAACATGTAAGCTCTAGATCCGTATGCAGCTACTATGATATAAGGACCCAACCAAATTGGTTCAAGCTTCCCCTTTTTCTCTCTATCTTGCTGGTTGCATGGATTTTCCCTAAGAACAAGATCTCCCAACTGAAAATATTGTGGGCTTAACTTTGTGATTGTAGCTTCTTGCCATTATTTGTTAATATGCTTTTAAATGATCATAAGCATTTTGGTGACGCTCTTGTAGCAATTCAAGCTCTTGTAACCTTGATACTCTTTGTTCCTCATCTGGAATGAGTCCCTTTAGTGACACATGTTGAGAAGGTGTATCTCCTTCAATTGGTAAGATCACTTCAAATCTATACACAAGGAAATATGGTGTTGCTCCAATTGGTGTACGAATGCTAGTGTGATAAGCTCATAGAGCAGGATTCAACTGAACATGTTAGTCTCTACCAACCTCATTAATTGTTTTCTTCAATATTTTGAGGATTGTCTTATTGGATGTCTCAGCTAGACCATTCCCTTGAGGATAATATGGTGTTGAGAACCGATGTTAGATTTTAAATCGCTCACATAGTTCTTGCACATCTTGATTTTTAAATGGTCTTCCATTACCAATGATAACAGAGATGGGAATGTCATAGCGACAGATGTTGTAATTAAGGATTAAAGATGCAATTTGTTTTCCCTCCACTCTTGTTAAAGGCACCGCTTCAATCCATTTAGTGAAGTACTCAGTTATAGTCAAAATGAGCTAGTGTTTATTTGAAGATGAAGGATTAATCTTTCCCACCAAGTCTAGTCCCCATTGAGAAAATAGTCATGATCCTGCCAAAGGATGCAATTATTGTGTCGGTGAATGAATAAGATTACTGTGAATCTGACATTGTTTGCACTTTTTTATGTATGTGAAGGAATATCTTTCCATAGTGGGCCAATAATACCCCATTCAAATGAGTTTCTTAGCCAACGTAAGACCACTTGAACATGTTCCACAAATACCTTCATGGACTTCTTTTAGAGATTTTTTGGATTCTTCACATTCAATCCACCTTAAGAGAGTGTTATCCAGACCTTGTCTATAAAGAATATCAACAATAATGATATAACGGGCTGATTGACAGATACAATTTTGCTTTTGATTTTGGGATAAGTTTGGGGGAAGGATATTGTCTTTTAAGTAGAGATAAGTTTGGCTATATAGTGAGGCATTAGTTCCAAAGATATTACAGATGATTTGGACATTATGGGAATCAGGGGAGGGATAAAAGATTTCTTCCACAAGGAATACATAACTCTCTTGATTTTCTTGAGTTTGTAGAAGAGATGTTATTGTCACCATGGCATCCACTACTTTATTCTCATTCCTTGGAATCTAAATAAATATGATTTCAATAAAGTATTTCTTGAAATATTCAAACAGTTTCTTGTAGGGCATCAATTTATCATCCTTGGTTTGATATTAATCATTTATCTAGTTGATAATTAACTGTCAATCTCCATAGACATGTAATTCTTTGATATTTCATTCAATAGCCATCTTGATCCCAATAATTAGTGCCTCATATATTATAGTATTGTTTGTACATGGGAAGCACAACCTATATGATTTAGGAATAGTGTGACCTTGAGGTGTTATGAATAAAATTCCTACACCTAATCCATGTTGTGTGTAGGATCCATCAAAGAACAACTCCCAACCCTTCGTGTTGATAGTGACAACATTTGCATCAAGGAACTCAATATGTAATGGTGCACCATCATGCATGGGTGCTTTAGCTAGTTGATCTAAAATCACTTGTCCTTTATGGCTTTTTGATCAACATACTCAATGTCAAACTCATTTAGCACCATGACCCATTTATCTAGTCGACCTTCTAATGTTGCCTTATTGAGCAGATATTTTAGAGGGTCAATCTTTCCAATCATCTTAATAGAGTGTGTGAGCATATAATGTCGCAAATTTTGGGTTGCAAATACCACTGCCAAGCATGTTTTCTCCACTGTTGTATAGTTTAGCTCATAGCCAACCAGAGTTATACTGATATAGTATATTGCTCTTTATTTTACTTCATCTTCATGTTGTGCTAGGAGAGCTCCTAATGATACATCTGTAGCTGAGATGTAAAGAAATAATGGTTTTCCTTTAATTGGTGATGCTAGCACTGGTGGATTGACTAGGTATTCCTTAATTTGCATGAAATCTTCCTCACATTTGTCATCCCATCTGAATGGGACATTTTTTGTGTTACAAGTGAGTAAATGGATGACATCAATCTGCTAACTGAGATATGAACCTTCTGATTGATTGCAATCTCCCTTGCAGAGAATGCAGTTGACTAATACTCTTTGGATATTCCATTTCTATTATAGCTTGTACATTCGTTGGAGCAACTTCTATGCCATGAGCATATATGATATACCCTAGGAGTTTACCTAATGTAACTCCAAAAGTACACTTTTTCGGGTTTAGTCTCGACTTATCATGTTCTAGTCTATCAAAAATCTTGTCTAAGATCTCCAAATGCTCTTCTCTATTGTGTGACTTTGCCAATATATCATCCCAATAATCTTCCATGAAAGTATGCATGATATCATGAAAAATAGTTCTCATAGCTCGCTGGTAAGTAGCTTCTGCATTCTTGAGCCCAAAAGGCATGACATTCCAATAGAAAGTACCCCAAGGGCATGTGAAAGTCATTTTCTCTTGATCCTCAGTGGTTATCTTAATTTGGTTATACCCCAAGAATCCATCCATTAAAGAGAACATTTGATGTCCTGTCGTGAGATCTACAATAATATCAATAGTTGGTAATGGAAAGTCATTTTTTGGGTATTCTTTGTTTAGGTCCCTGAAATTTGTGCACATTCTAATACTTTTGACTGGTTTTGATACAGACACAATAGTTGACACATATTTTGGATATGCGACTAGTCGTATGAACCCTACCTCCAATAGTTTCTTCAATTCTACTTTGACAAGAAGAGCAATATGAGGATGCATCTTTCTAAGTTTATGTTTAATTGGTTTAGCTCCTTGAGAGACATTGAGATAATGCTTTATAAGATCTGGATCAAGTCATGGCATATCAACATATGACCAGACAAAGTTGATTTGCCTCTTCTTGAAAAACTTGGTAAAGTCTTGTCTTTCTTGTTCTGATAAGGATGTCGCGGGATGAAGAATCTTAGGACTCTCAGGATTACTAATGTAGACACCCAAAATTGTCCAGTCTAATTAAATAAATATCTAAGCTTAATTCTTCTATTAATTAAATAAGTCTTTATTTATTTAATTAATTCATTTATCCTCTTCTAGCCTTATTTCTCATTTAAATAAATACATTTATTTATTTAAATTATCCTTTTCCTAAATTAAATAAATATCTTATTTATTTAATTGATCCCACTTCTTCTATTAATTATATAAATCTTTATTTATTTAATTAATTCATTAACCTTTTCTACCCATGACACATGTCATTCATCTCTTAATTCATACACTACCTACCCCTTTCATTATTTTATTATTTCTTTTACCTACCCTCTAATCATAGTCGACCTCCTTTTACACCTCTCAATCTTATCCCTCCATTTCATATAGTGTCTTCTATATAAGGAGATGCTTCCTTCATTATAAAACCCTAACTACTTGATCAATTGACTACTTGGCATATGCGATCCTACATGCAACCACATTCTGTTCTTTGTTGAGCTCTTGTGCACATAAAATCTAACAGCAAATATATCAAGCAAGATCAATGGAGATAGGAAGAATGGAGATCCAAATCCTATTGGACATGTGATGGTATAATCTTTTTGATTTCATTTGATTTGCATTGTCTTAGGTAATCTTCATATGTTATGGTGGATCTTTGTTGTTGTTAGGCTAGGGTTTTTGTGGTTGAATTCATTTAGCCTTTCAATATCATTATTATTGTTATCCATTTTCACCATAAACATTTTGGCACGCCCCGTGGGACATGGATTTTTGTTAGATCTATATTTTTTTTGCAGATTTTTCTAACCCTATATTGTTGTTTTGTAAAACAATTTGGAGAATAATCTTGTGCAGCTAGGGTTTTGGACACAAAATCAAGATCTTGGAAAGATTCAACCATATCTCACAAACGGCTAAAAAATTTTGCACCAAATTTTTTTTGCAGGTTGAAGAAAGCATCACGAGTTCTCAATCCAAAATTCAAAATTTTTGGAGCACATTTTCATTTCCTACGAATTTTTTATGATTTTTCATAAAAAATTAATTTTGAGAGCAAATGAGAGATTTTTTTTTATTTTCTTATATTTTTGGAAATCTCTCATAATTATACATAGGATATATTCTTTTTTATTTTAATTTTGAATCAAAATATTTCCCTAAAATCGGATCTTTAAAAATTAGGGTTTTTCCTTATTTTGATCATATCTCACAAACGGCTTTGAATTATGGCATAACATTTTTTGCACATGTCAGGAAACGTATAGAAAGGATTTAGTAGAAATTTCAGATTTTTTGGATCACTTGTTCAATTTATATGATTTTTTTTATGATTTTTCATAAAAAATTAATTTTGAGAGCAAATTAGCGATTTTTTTGGATTTTCTTACATTTTTGGAAATCTCTCAAAATTATACATAGGATCTGTTCTTTGTGATTTTAAATTTGATGCAAAATCATTCCTCAAAAATCAGATCTTTGAAAATTAGGGTTTTGCATTATTTTACTCATATCTCACTAACTACTTGGATTTGTTGCAAAAATTTTCTTATGTAGGTTTGCAAGACCATCAGGACTCTCCAGTAAAAATTTCATATTTTTTGGATCAATTTTGCATTTTATATGAATTTTTTATGATTTGTCATAAAAAATTAATTTTTGAAGCAAATTAGCAATTTTTTTGGATTTTCTTACATTTCTGGAAATCTCTTGAGATTTTAAAGGTGTTCTTTTTTTATGATGAATCAGATCTTTGAATTGGTCAACAAAACGCATTGTTGAAGGCCCCTATTTCACAAAGGCTTTTGGATCTAAAATTTACCTAACTTGTGTGCTTGCAGGAAGAGGTGATCATTTGAAACAATCCAAACTACTAATAAATCTTTGTTGTAGGTCCTTGGCAAGGGTTTTTGGATTTTTATTGTGTGCCTTGTTTTCATAGACTAGCAAACATTTCAATTGGTGCACTAAAATTGAATCATTGTCTTTTGTGTCTTAAGCAATAGGCTCTTTTTGTTTAATCTTTAGAGGGCATGTCTTCCCATGTGGTCATTAGGACTACTAGTGAGAAGAGAACGACCCAAGTGGTAGCAAAAGAAAATCCATCTTCTTCCAAACCACTATAAATAACTGTATTCATGGTGAAAATTATGAATAACGTGTGCTGATTAGTTCATACCGACACTATGTCTCCCCATAAACCCGTTTGATCAAATTTATTTGATCAGTTGTAGGGCGTAACCCCTACCGGCTAGGAGCCTTCTATATTTAAAGAGCTGAAAGTGCCGCATGTATGGCCACACGAGTGGATGCCCTTACTAGCACCTTTTTGTTTTAGAAGCCAAAATCCTTCTAGTTGTTGAGGCAGGAGGTCGGACCTCTGGTAGCGGCCCACACACATACGGTTCTTAGTAGAGATACAAAGTTCACCACGGGGAGTTTTCGTGGGGACTGATGCTTGGTTGACCCGAGAAGTGAGTGCCGAGGGTGGAGCCAGTGAGGTCAAGCATCTAAGTATCCACTCTAAATAGCGTAGCCTCGGGGGTAAAACCTCATGTGGGATCAACAACTATTGTCTTGGCCAGCCATAAGAATTGTGCTTGACTTATTTTAAGCATTCAAAACATTCAAAGACCAAACAGCAAAACATTGTGTCTTTTGTGTCTTCAAGTGTATGCAAAACATTTTTTACATCAAACAACACACTTTTCTTGGAGTCATTTTGAGTCTAAACACTTGCAAACATTGAGTCCTCATCAACATTGTATCCTCTTGTCACAAAAAACAGTCAAACATTCAAATTTGGTCATAAGCAACAACTTCACAAATTGGAAAAATTTTACAGTCCAGCAAACAAGAGCAATCAGTTTCAAAATTCTTGAGCTTCCTAAGTTGTTTCTCCAGGTTTTCATCTAACATTCAACTTGTCTTTGGCTCTCACAAAGTCCATCGTTGCTTTACATCTTGCATTAAATTTACATTTGTCTAAACTTGAGTCAAAAGGTCACTTGCTTGTCCTCATCATACTTTGTCAACACACTACATACAACAACATTTTGCTAAGTGGTCCCTCATCAAGGTCTATCACCTTTGGGTCTCATTTGGTCTTACTTAGAGTCAAGGTCAACTTACCTCATCAAGAGAAACTATCCTCTCTTTGGAAGCCACACCTACTCTACTACATACATACTTGGTGTTACACTTTGGACATTGCAAGTACACTTCAGATTCATTTATATTCCATCCAACTCTTGGTATTCCATACTTTTTCCATTTTTCATCTAGTCTCACACATCTCATTCAATACCTAGTTCATGGTTGAAACCCGTCTTCAAAAATCTAGGAGAGAAACTAAAGAGGCTCAAGAGTCCGCAAACATGAGTTCTTATGAGTATGACAATGATATCTTTTTCAATTCTGATCATACTACATTACTTGACATGGATGCCTATAGAAACATTCCAAATGTTGAGAACATGGACACTACAAACAACAATGATACACACAATGATGATATGGACAACTTTTCAGTACATTCAACAGAAGTGGAAGACACCATTATGAATCCTCATTTCAATCGATTGGTTGAGGAAATAATGAGGAGAGATAGACAATATTTCTTACAAGTGATGGCACAAAGTGGAGCCAAGATACCTCATGATTTTGACATGTCTCAAATAATGGAAAATCGACCTTTGCAACAACCTCACTCCAACATGGATCAAAGGAGAGCTAATAGTGGAGGCAATAGAGGACCACATATGGTGCCTAAATCACCATCATCTTTATTTCAAAAACCAGAGGTCCCACATACACATGGTCAAGCATATGATACTCACCTTCACAAACCATTATGGAAGTCTTATGCAGAGAAATATGCTCAATCACATATCAATGCTAAGGATCAACCACCAAAGCAATTGGATATTCAAAGGCATGCTCAAAATTTGGACACAAGGAAACCCCATGTCAAATTTGGGGGCAACACATTAGAACATGACATGCCTGTAGAGTATGGTATACATGGACAAAATAGATATTTCATTCCTCAACATGAATCTATACCAAGTGGTCCATATATGCAACAGCATTATAGACCTCCTCCATATGAACATGTGTATGATCAATATCATCCATATATGCAACATGCTCCTCCTCCAATTGGTGCCTCAAGCATGGGGTATGGTCCAAGGAGTCGATCTCCACCTAAGAACAATTTGGAGCAACAAATCAGGGACTTATAAAAGAAAATGGAGGACATAAATACACCAAAGCCAACATACACAATGAGAGACATATGTCCTTATCCATTTGACAAAAGCATTCCAATGCCTCCATTTCCTACACACTTTGTGATGCCTAAGTTTGATAAGTATAGAGGAAAAGAGGATCCTAAGGCACACATAAGACAATTTTTCACAGCTTGCATTGAGGTAGCAACATAAGAGACATATTTGATGAGATTATTCCTACAAAGCCTAGGTGATCAAGCTATGGAATGGTTCTCCCAACTCCCACTTGGTATTAAGTCATGGGGTGAATTAGCAGAGGCATTTATCCAACATTTCTCCTACAACATAGAGACAGACATATCAGTCACTACTTTGTGCAACACCAAGCAAAAAGAGGGAGAGTCTTTTGCATCATTTTTACAAAGATGGAAGAATCTAGCCAGCAGATGCTCTTGTGAAATTCCACAAAAACAAATGGTAGAGATGTTCACCCTGAATGTTAACAAAGACATTGGTTATGACTTGAGAAAAGCTTGCTTATCCACCTTCAAGGACGTCATTGAAAAAGGCTTAGCAACAGAGAAGGTCATAATTGAACAAGGAGTCATTAAGATATTCAAGGAAAACAAAGATGACTTTAAAGAAAAAGATAAGCCAAGATTTTGGAATAAAAACAAGAACACAGTCAATGATGGTGTTATTGATGCCAATACAGTGCGACCCAAAATCATTTTTTCAAGATCAAGCTCTACAAACAATCAAGTGAATACTCAAACGACTTCTAGATCACGAAGGAAGTACACCTCATTGGGAGAACCACTTGAGTCCATTTTCAAAAAACTAGTGGCAAACAAGATAATAACAATTCCAGATCTACCTCCATATGAGCCAAAGGTCAAACCAAATTGGTGGAATGATGACGAGTATTGTGAATTTCATAAAGGCAAGGGACATAAAATAGGAAATTGCCATTGACTGAAGAACATCATACAAGATCCCATTGATAGGGGTGACATTGAGATTGAAGGGCACTCATCCAATCAAGAACATGAGATGTTTAAGGAACCATTCCCAAAACATGACAAAGGAAAATTTAAAGCCACAGATGATCAAACCAACTATACCAGAGCATCCTATAACTATGATTCAACTATCAATCACATTTCAATGGACAATTATGTCTCTACCATTATCATCAAGGACAAAACACCTATGAATTCTACCCAAAGACCCAAGATTCTCCTAAAAGCAATTGGATCTTCTTCCGAACCTACCTTTGAATGTCATGTTACAACTCGTCAAGGTAAAATCACTTTGCAAGGTGCTCCAGCCAAGAACACCGCTTCCTCATCAACCAAACCTGAGTATGACCTTGTAGAACAATTAGGGAAGACACCTACGCTCATCTCCATTCTTGAGCTCCTACGCATATCCCTCGCACATAAATCCATTCTTGACAAAATCTTGAGAGAAACTGTCGTTCCTACTGATCTGAACGTGGACCAGTTTCAAGCCATGGTGGGATACCTTTCCATTCCACACTCCCTTACATTCATAGAAGCCGATGACACCTCCGTAAATCAGCCACATAATGCACCTTTACACATTGAAGCCTTCATACACAAACATCGAATAAAACGAGTCCTGATAGATGGAGGAGTAGGTCTAAACATTTGTACATTGAGCACTATTAAACAATTGGGATATTCCGACAAAGTTGTGAATTCTACAAATAAAATTACTATCAAAGCATATGATGATGAAGAGCGTTCATCCAAGGGTACAGTCACCTTACCTCTCAGAGTTGGGCCAATTACAAAGGATGTGGTTTGTCAAGTCCTAGACCTCGATGTCACATACAACATATTGCTAGGACGTCCTTGGATTCATGAAATGAGCACAGTCCCATCCACATATCATCGATGTATCAAGTTCCCTCACAATGGAGTTGAAGTGACCGTCAAAGCTGACCCAAATCCATTCATATATTGCAACAATCTGTGACCTAGATCAGAAATAACAATCCCAGTCAATCAAGAAGTTGTTCCATCTTCGACATATGTGGATCCAAAATCCTTGAAAGCTTCTACATCAAAGCAAGCAGAGCTCAAAGAAAAATTCAAGATTAAAGATCTGGGATGTGGTGAGTATATATTTCATGTTGATCAACTCCCACTATCTCCTAAGGCATTCAGTCAATAGGAACAACCTACAAACAATTTGCAATGCCAAGGATTTGGGTGTGCACCACCTAGTGTTGTGGCTACTAAGTCTAAATGCAAATCTCCTCTAGTGGTACAAGCAACTCTTGATATCAATAGTCCTAAGAGTGGTTCCAACAAAGAATCTATTGAGTGTATCACCAACCCTCTTAAGAACTCACATAGCTTTACCATATCATCCGCTCATTCCATTTCCACTCCGCTCCTAGACTTGGATCAACAAGAATTAGAAAAGCCCTTACTAATTGGGGATAAAAAATCAAGCTTTGAAAAGAAAAATCTAAAAGTCAATAATAAAGGAAAGTCCTTTAGTCCAAATCAAAATCAAAAGCTATTGGACTCTACAAAAATAAAGGTCAAGGATAAAAATCCTATGAAAGAAAAAGAGCAATAGTTGATCTCCCCTACTATCAAAATAACTGGGGGCAAAAGCTCTAAAATTTTAAGTGAAAAAGCATACTTGTTGATTCTAAGTCTCCATCATGTCATGATACTTTCACTTCTTTTCGCAATCATAAGCCTTCATCACTCATCCACTTGTTCCACACATCCATCCCCTTCTGACGATACATCATGGACCTTTAATGGAGCTTCCTTGAAGGACTTTGTTATCAGTGATGCCCAAACTTCTTTAGGTGACACGCATACGGGCCTGTGTAGTCCACACACTAGTAATTCTATCTCAGTTTCTTCATCAAGGAAGACAGTCACTCGAGATACACATCATTCAGTCAAGGAACAATGCAGCTACAATCATAAAATAAAGTCTCGCACATTTGAGGCAGGTGATTTGGTTCTCAGAGAAAATCCTAAAAATCAGCAAGACAGAGAGAAGAAGGCCAAGTTCGAACCAAATTGGCATGGTCCTTACATCATCACAGCAACATATGGATTTGGTGCATATCAGCTCTCAACCATAGAGGGTGAACCTTTGGAGGATCCTATCAACAGCATGCACCTTCGCAGGTTCTACACATAGCTCTTTGGAATATCCCAATTCAAAAAATACAAAAAAATCAAAAATTTCAAAAATACAAAAAAAAAAAAATCAAAAAATTTCAAAATACAAAAAAAATTATAAAACAAAAAAAATTGTTACTTGGTGAAAACCTGGCAAACAGGCGCCTTGTGAAACAAAAAACATTGAAAAATCAAAAAAAGTAAAGAGAAATAATTTCGTCCAATAGTGAAAACCACTTTGGTGGCGCTCTGGGCAAGTACCATGGTGAAAATTGGGTCACCAACACCATGTGTAGAGACATTGCTCCTCCCTCCTTCAGGATTCACTTTCATCCTTTCACTTTGCACACACTCACAACCTATTCGTTTATAATAAACTTACCCATTCCCATCATGGCTTGTTATTGATCTACTCAAGATTGGTTAGCCACTCATAATAAACCTCCCTTTTCACCTCCCTTTCCATCCATAATAAATCAGCTCCTATCTGTGGCTAAGGCAAATCCTACTGTAGCGTCCTAAAATTGCGACACTTGCAATTTCGACTGCATTTCGGTCTTCACGATGGCGACGCAACACGCAACCTGAATGGAGACCCCAAAACTTGCTCACGACACTGAAAACTGCATTTTTCAAGCACCCTGGCCTGAACCTCCTTGCACCCTGATGTCCCGGGAGGTGGGACCAGAGCGCCCAGCGCCCTGGTCCCTCAGGACCAGGGCGCCCAGCGCCCTAGTCCCTGGGTCCTATTTTGGGCCCGGTTTCCTAAGTGATATCGGGTCTTTTTGATTGCAATTTGGAAATATACTTCCCTGGTCAGCCTAAGGTCGGGAAAATCAGTCTATTAGCCCTAAATGACAAGTATATAAACTACATTTTTCTCTCTCATTTGATATGAGGAGGATATGTGTACAAAGCGTGGAAATTATACTCAAGCATTCAAGCAATTGATCATTCCAAGTCTCCATTCAAGGCTAAGTGTTGCATTCAAGACAAGGATTCAACCATTGAAGAGGAGATCACATACTACATGCTACAACATACAACATACAACATCTAAACCTTCGCACATAAGGATACAAACATCCTTAGAACAAGGTATTAGTACTTGTTTTACAGTCATTTACATTTACAGCTCTTGCTCATTTCTTGGTTAATTCCAAAACCGAGGTTTGACCTAAAGGCAAACCCCTAATCCCTAACCCCCCAATCGTCTTCGCTTTTCTGTGTGTAGGTTGCAAGTACGCGGCTGAAATTGAAGATCTAGAATCCTTGTGCAGAGACGAACAGATCCCCCTTCGTTTCGCGGATTTTTCGGAGGACCGTGGCGTCGGGCGCCATCGTCCTGACAACTTTTGCCCAAATTTGCAGGACAGCGCCGTATCGACATTTTACTGCTAATTCCAGGTCCGCAGCTTCATCCTATAACCTAAACTCAGTTTATAAGCGAATCTTTATGACTTTCTATGCATCCTTAGCTTAGTTTCCTTAATCAACATTCTTTACAAAAGAGGGTAGCCTTGCTTTCCTAACCCTTGAAATTCATTTAGTATCCAATCTTACATCGTGTGGGATTGAATCTTATGAGTTTCAACCCCTCTTTTGAATGTAAAGTCTTCCCCCTAAGTGAAAACCCATCGAATCCTAGCGAACCTCCCTTCTCTCTCCTTGGAGTTAGAAGAGGGGAGACCAACTAGGGTTCGACCGCGATTTTCCGCTTTACATTTTGGTGAACCCGACGTGAACATCCTTTTTGATTTTTCATGCTTAGATCTGAAAAAATTGATTCCATTTCCATGTTTGATCTTTTGCAAAGTTTTAGAGGTGATTGCATTAAAACCCTAAAATTTCTTTTTAGTAATTAAACTTGCGAAATGTCTAAATGTTAATGCTTGTTTCAGATCTGTCCTTCTATTACAAATTATCAATTCATATTTGTGCTTTAATTCTGAAAATTAAGTGGTTAAAAGTCAAAACCCTAATTTTTGAAACCCTCTTGATTCAACCTTTGTCCGACAATTTGACCGATCAAAACATCTCCAAATCAGCTGTAACTTTGGATTCCGCAATAAAATCACAATATCTTTCATCCCTGAAAATTTGGAAAAAAGTTGCGAGGACCGTGTTGCACTCCGAGCGCCATCGTCCCCGACATTTTTTCCAAAATTTCGGGAGCGAGATCTTGCTGTATTTTCCTGCTAAAATCCAGAATTTTGGCTGATTTTGTCAATTATAACACTTTCAAAATTACAGTCAAAGTTGGTCTTGTGATTGCTTGGTCTAAGGCTCCTAATCATTCAAAAATTATTGAAACTGAAATTTTGTGTCAAAATTGTGTTCTTACTGTCTTAGATCTGAAAATTGTATTTGCATTCATTCGAAATTTCAGTGCTTTATTCAAATATTTGCATTTTGTGACTTTTGAAATTAAGTGCCTAATTACAACAACTTTGATTTCCGCTTTCAAAATTGAATTTTGCGTGAAATTGAGTCAATTTTCAAATTTCAAAATTTGCATTGCTCTTGACATTCCCTCTAAAATCATAAAATTCAAAATTTCAGTCTCCCTCTCTTTTTCAAAATTCAAATTTTGCATTTTTCGACAATCTTGATAGGGTTCAATTTTGAATTTGCAACTTTAATTTGGCCTATCTACAGATCGTAAAATCCCTCAATTTTTTCAGATTAGCTCTAAAATCATCATACCTTTCATCCCTGCAAATTTCGAAAAAAGTTGCAGGGACTGTGTTGCACTCCGAGCGCCACGGTCCCGAACATTTTTTCTGAAATTTCGGGAGACTGTTGTGATTGCATTTAACAGCTTAAATCTGGAAGATTGGCTGGTTTTACTGAAAATTGCTACCTCTAAAATCAAAATCTTCTCTCTCTCTCTCTAGTGCATGAGTTTTACAACAATAAGCCCTACTTACACTATTCCCGTTAGACGAAGCCGTAGAATTAAGTCTTTCCGAGGTTTAACTACTGAGGAGATGGAACCTAATTTGAGTAGTCTTTTTAACGAGGACATGGGTAATTCCTCTAATCCTCCTAATGATGAAGAAGCTCCCCATGAAGTTTCTGTTGAACAACTTTCCAAATTGGATAACCAATTTGACGATTTTCACCAATGGATGTCTCATGAGTATCCTGATAGTCAAGCTCTTCCTTTAATTGAGGGTCTAAAACGTATGCTTCAAAGTGATAAGAATGGAATTGATGTTTTACGTGGTATCGCACACATTGTGGATTCGAATGTGATGCCTATAAAGAGTTGTGCTGAATCTTTAGGTTATACACAACCTCCTACACAAGTCAATCATTCTATTCCTTTGACCACTTCTATTGCTAGTATACCTACCTTTACATCAAACATCATGGCTACCTCTATACAAGAAATTCCTCCTGTGATCACCAGTCATGGGGGCAATCCTCCTTCTTCAATTAACCCTATTCCTTCATTTAATCCGACTTCTTCATTCATTCCTTCAATGAGTGTTCCCATTACATCTTCACAAATGAACATGATGCAAGGGGGCAATTCATTTAATCATTCCATTCCTCCTTGTAGTGTTCCTCCTATCCAATCATCCCCTATGGTTGACTATCATAGGGTCCCACCACCTTACTCTTTACCATCTTTCAATAACATCACACCTCCATCTCAATCTAACACACCTAATATGAACTCTTCGACTGAAGCTACCATTAATAATCTTGCACAAACTGTCTCTTCTTTACAGCAACAAATTGCCTCTATGAATCAATCTAAGTTTAGTGTGCCCACATTTGATGTTGCGAGCCCACTTTCTCTTGACATTGTTCGAGCTATTCCTCCTAAGCATGTTGAAATCCTGCATTTGGAACTTTATAATGGTAAAGGAGATCCTCTAACACATGTTAAGACTTTTCAAACAATATGTACTAATTTTGCTTATGACCAAAGGTTGCTTGCAAAACTATTTACTAGAACATTAAGAGACAAAGCCCTACAATGGTATTGCTCGTTGCCTTCTTATTCTATTACTTCTTTCGAACAACTTGCAAATGCTTTCATTCAACAATTTCAAAACAATATAAGTCCTAAAGTTACTTTGATTGATTTAATGCATTGTAAACAAGGTGTTAAAGAAAAAGTGACTGATTTCATTAGTAGATATAAGCATTTGTATGCTCAAATTTCTTTTCCAGTGCCTGATAATGATATTCAAAGAATCTTTATTTCTAATTTGCAAAAAGACATTCGAGACAAACTTCTGTTTTCTGAGTTTACTTCTTTCCAACAGTTGTGTGCCACTCTTCACAATTATCAACTGACTGTGAGTCAAATGGAACAATCACATCCTATGGCTCCGAGTGATAAGGGTGATAGCAGTCAACAACCATTTGGGAAGTTTAAACCGAACAGAGATTCCATCAAATTCAATGAAAACATCATCAACAACAATGTGAATGCAGCATCAGGTGTGCCTCCTATTTCTAAATTTTTCAGGAAAGAAAGAAAGTATACTCCTTTGAATGAATCATTGCATGATATTATGAATAAGTTATTGGGACAAAATGTGCTTACTCTTCCTCCTGTGCGACAAATTGATCCTGCAAAGATTACTTCACCTTATTTTGATCACAAAGCTTTTTGTCATTTTCATCGTCAGCCTGGTCATGATACTGAAAAATGTTTTTCTTTAAAGGGTAAAATTCAAGATTTGATTGATAACAATACTATTTCTGTTTTTGGAGTGAATGATAAAGGCAACACATCTGTAGCTCCTCCTAACCAAAATCTTCAGATTTTTACTGATCCATTACCTTCTCATACCTCTCATACCTCTAATGCGATTGAGGCTAATGATTCCTCTTTCTCATCTGATGGTCTTGTGTCTATGACTCCGAATGTGATTAACTTTGTAGAGCAGCAAGAAATCCCTAAAGAACCTTCCATCACATTTGATTCTAGTGAAACCATTAGGGCACCTGATGGTCCTTTATACATAGTTGCAAAAGTCAAGAATATGCCTTGCCGTGGAGTGCTTATTGATCCTTCGTGCATGGTTAATGTTATTACTGAAGAATTTCTTTTTACTTTGCAATTGAATCAAGTGATCTATGACAAAACAGATGTGATTGTGAAATTATTTGATGCATTTTCTTCTCCTGCAATTGGTTCTATTACATTGCCTATTGAGGTCCATAACAAATCTCTTGATGTGAACTTTGCTATTATTCCATCTTCCGAACAATTTCGTGTGAAGCTTGGCTATCCTTGGCTATCTTCCATGAAAGCTATTGCTTCTCCTATTCATAAGTGTTTGAAATTTCCCCATAATGGTGAAGTTGTTACTGTCAATCATAGTCTCTTTAAACCAGCTGAAAGAACCTCTAGTGTTCCTATTGATTACTTTTGGCCCAAACAATTCCAATCTCTTCCTCCGCGAAGTGATCATCTTTTCAAATCTTATCAAAAGTGGAAAACAGATATGATCCTATCTCTAAGTGAACCTAGAGCACCTAAACTTGACATTCCTATCATTCTTGAGAAGGAAATTCTTCCTTTGAAAGACAAAACTAATGTCTTTCCCCAAGAAGATTCCCAACCCGTCCCTATGGATGCGACTATGTCTATGCCTAATAAATCTTCTAAAAGTAGACCTATACCTCCTCGTCATGATGGACTTGGTCTTCTTCCTAAACCAAAAACTCCTCCTTTATATGGAGCAGTTCCTCCTCCTGCCTTCTATAGAGAGAAGAGACCTTCTTCTTCTCCTATTATCCAGCCTAAGAGACCACAACCTAAACACCCAAGTGATAGGGATGAGAACATTCCTCCTCCTCTATCTTCTACACTTCCTACTAAGACTAGACGTAATCATTCTGCACAGGAACGTCGACGAAAGCGTCGTCTTAGGGCTCAAGCAGCTGCTTCTCAAACTTTGCAATCTCCACAAACACCTTCAACAAGCATTATTCCATTTTCTCCTCAGCCGGATATTGAGCCTAAATCTCCTAAACATAAGATGCATGATGGTCTTGATCCTGTGCGAGTTAAAGATCCTATTTTTATAAATCTTGATGATGATATAGATGAAAATATTACTCCTCTTGCTTCTGATAGTGAATATGAACTTGTTGATATTGATAACCATTTATCTAATGAATTTTCTAAAGCACTTATCCTAGCTCCTAGACAAGAACAATGTGGCTTGGAACATGAACATAGCCCTTGTTTGGATCTTGTGATAGCTCCATCTGCTGTGTTGGATGTTCCTCCTCTAGCTTGTTCCCTGCCTTCCCGAAACATTGATTAGCAAGATCGGGGGGTAGATGACATGCTAGACTAGTTACATTAGCATAGCAGACTCTCTCCCCCTCTCTTTTGTTACTTCTTCTATATGTTATTTTCATTCTTCTATTTGTCGTCCTTAGTGTTGTCTACTTGAGGACGATGCAAAGCATTGAGATCTCTCGATCTCTCTCATGTTGACTCAAAAGACACATGTGTTCCCTTCTTCTAGGTGACCTTCCTTGATTGGGGAATGAAGAACAATTATGCATACATACATATGATATATATACATGACTTATCATACAGCATACTGACCCCAAGGAAAGCGAAGTCACCTCGTGCTTTGTGTTTTGTGTCTATTATCCTTGGGCTTATCTCACACTTGGAGGCTAAATCCTTGCGATAACGTGCTCCTTTTTCCTTTCTCATTTCTTATGTGTATCACTACGTTAAAACAATCACCCCCGTTGAGGCGTGTGCGATCGCTTTAACGTAGGGGGGCATACACCCTGTCTATCCTTTCAAAGATACTTGAAAATTTCTTGGCAAATTTAGCTTTGTCTTGAAGATTTTTGGTATTTCTTTTGCATGACTCATAGCGAGGGAACCTTACTACTGACAGTCATGGTTCTTCCTCGTGATCTTCCCTTTTACTTTGTCAATCGAAGTTGTAAGATCCTTAGTCCACTGGGGGCTTGGTGTATCTTGCCTCCTTGACGTGGTGAAAGTCTTTCAACGTTGTTTCCTTGTACTTTACCGGAAGTATGAGCATACATACTCCCGCTAAAGTGGGGGCTAAATGTAGCGTCCTAAAATTGCGACACTTGCAATTTCGACTGCATTTCGGTCTTCACGATGGCGACGCAACACGCAACCTGAATGGAGACCCCAAAACTTGCTCACGACACTGAAAACTGCATTTTTCAAGCACCCTGGCCTGAACCTCCTTGCACCCTGATGTCCCGGGAGGTGGGACCAGAGCGCCCAGCGCCCTGGTCCCTGGGTCCTATTTTGGGCCCGGTTTCCTAAGTGATATCGGGTCTTTTTTATTGCAATTTGGAAATATACTTCCCTGGTCGGCCTAAGGTCAGGAAAATCAGTCTATCAGCCCTAAATGACAAGTATATAAACTACATTTTTCTCTCTCATTTGATATGAGGAGGATATGTGTACAAAGCGTGGAAATTATACTCAAGCATTCAAGCATTCAAGCATTCAAGCAATTGATCATTCCAAGTCTCCATTCAAGGCTAAGTGTTGCATTCAAGACAAGGATTCAACCATTGAAGAGGAGATCACATACTACATGCTACAACATACAACATACAACATCTAAACCTTCGCACATAAGGATACAAACATCCTTAGAACAAGGTATTAGTACTTGTTTTACAGTCATTTACATTTACAGCTCTTGCTCATTTCTTGGTTAATTCCAAAACCGGGGTTTGACCTAAAGGCAAACCCCTAATCCCTAACCCCCCAATCGTCTTCGCTTTTCTGTGTGTAGGTTGCAGGTACGCGGCTGAAATTGAAGATCTGGAATCCTTGTGCAGAGACGAACAGATCCCCCTTCGTTTCGCGGATTTTTCTGAGGACCGTGGCGCCGGGCGCCATCGTCCCGACAACTTTTGCCCAAATTTGCAGGACAGTGCCGTATCGACATTTTACTGCTAATTCCAGGTCCGCAGCTTCATCCTATAACTTAAACTCAGTTTATAAGCGAATCTTTATGACTTTCTATGCATCCTTAGCTTAGTTTCCTTAATCAACATTCTTTACAAAAGAGGGTAGCCTTGCTTTCCTAACCCTTAAAATTCATTTAGTATCCAATCTTACATCGTGTGGGATTGAATCTTATGAGTTTCAACCCCTCTTTTGAATGTAAAGTCTTCCCCCTAAGTGAAAACCCATCGAATCCTAGCGAACCTCCCTTCTCTCTCCTTGGAGTTAGAAGAGGGGAGACCAACTAGGGTTCGACCGCGATTTTCCGCTTTACACCTACGTCTAGTGATGGGTGTGGAACTGAGAACATCACATGTTTCAAGGAGTACAGTTTCTTCCAGCTTCCTTCAGTCTATCCGCGCACAATCCGCAATAAAGCAACATTTGCATCATAGATCCACAATAAAGTTTCATCTTCTCCATAATAAAGTATCAGTTTCATGGATTCAGTCAATTTCAAATGAGACACAGCAGCAACAATGGGCTTCAACAAATCAAATCTTTCAACAGACTCAGATAACATTATCATTCAGTGCTATCTATCCATTTTGTGAAAGTAAACATTGTGAACACAATCAAATAAGACTTATACAAGTGACAAGAGACACTAAACTTGAGGGCTACAGTGGATGTTGGTGTTGAGTCTTGGTTTTCTTTTGATTTCATCTTTTTTGGTGACATGTCTTTTACCTTTTCCGGGATGTCTCTGACTAGAGATTCTATCTCTAGGATGTCTTTGACTAGAAAGGCGAGGATGGGGTATCATCACCTATTTGTATTTGTTGTCTGTGGATTGTCTCTTAGTAATGCTATGACTTGTCCAAGGATATGAGGACACTGTGAGTCTAGTATGAATTGAGGCATTCCTTGTTTCTGACTGTCTTATCTCCATGCAAACAGGTACAATGACTTTCTGGGTCAAACATATGCCTCGATTGTCATAACCTACTTGCCATAATAAAGCTCAATGATGATAACGCACAAGAAGCTCTTTCACTTTCATATCTTCTATCTTTCATCCCCCTTTCTTGATTGACTTCCATCGTCCTTCTCGAGTCCGCATAGCCTACTATCACACGACTGAGTATAATGACATGCCAAAAACATTTGCATTTCATGTAGTTGCACCTGCATTACCACATATAAGCATTTCATACATACATATAGATATCACAACTGCATCACATCCTACACACAACACCTGTTAGCACAATTTACATTTGCATTATCATATTCATCTGCATTACATACATTCACATTTGCATCATGCATACACATATAAAACATAAAAGAACAAAAAAATATATATTGCATTGCATCATATACATATTTGCATCCATATCATAAGCATCACATAAGAACATCTCATCACATAGGTACACATGCATATAGCTGCCGCAAAGATGAATCATCTCATATATATATATAAAGTGTCATGATACAATGATGTCAAAATCATATGGCTACAATCACCCACAGGTGTCTACATCATCATACAAAAATGGTACAATATTGATACATAGGGAGCCCTCTACGGCTATGATGAACTCCCTCCCTCAGAGCTGGTTGGCCTCGACGGAGTCTGAGCCCTAGAAGGACCTGCCCCAAGATCATCTCTCCTGGCCCCTGTGTCCTCTGCAGCCACTCCTCGTGTCGCCCTATCCGGACAGAGAAACCCATTGATAACTCCTGCCAACACTATTGGTAGTGCTAATCCTATCCATGTCATGGTATCCCATGCCACGTGTCCCACCCTCATCTTCAGTCCCAGATCCTAGAACACTCATCTAAGGGCATCCATGTCTCCATCTCGATCGTAGGGTATCAACTCCCCATCGATCGGTATCCTCAGAATCCAGTATACATCCTCCAAGGTGACTGTCATCTCCCCCATCGGCAAATGAAAAGTGCAAGTCTCAGAGTGCCACCTCTCTGCCAGTGCAGTCGGCAATCCCATGTTCACCCGAAACTCAGGCACATACAGAATATGTCTCAATCTCATAGCCTCAATCGTAGCTCGATCCTTGGCTGTCAACTCAGGTTGCAACCTCTGAGTCGATGGGAATCTCTTCCATGACTCCAGCATAGGCAAATACTCTTGCAGTCACACAAATCAATCATCTCAGTCCTAGTGACACTCACTGTTCATCACAAAGTGTTGCTTCTATCCTAGTGGTACTCCCTGTTTATCACAAAGTACTACATGTTTGGCACTCCCTATTCATCACAAAGTGCTGCTCACATTTGCACTCACTGTTCATCACAAAGTGCTGCTCATATTTTAGTACTCCCTGTTCATCACAAAGTACTATATTTTGGTACTCACTGTTCATCACAAAGTGCCTTGATCTATCTTATCCTAGGGCCTATGCTTGAGTGAATCCTCTTGAGTAGTTTCCTAATTGGCAACGTATGTTCTATCACAAAATTGTCAATCCTAGCCCTATTTGTTATCCTAGTCTTCCCTAGAGGACTTGCTTGAGTGTATCCTCTCAGCAGCTTATCCAATCGACAGCGTATGTTCATCACAGAACTGTCGATTTGACCTAGAAGACAAAAATTCACATTTTGGACACAAACGCGCTTTCCTGACATAAACGTGCATTTATTACATTACCTAGTATGCATTAATGACAACAATAAATGCATCAAAGTACAAGGAGGTTTTGTGGTACTTACTCGCTCTCCTGCCTCTGCTGGCCTCTGGAATCGGCAAACGCAGTCGAATCTGTGACCCAAAGTCATCGCTGCTGACTGTTGCTGCTCTTTTCTCTCTCTGCACTCTAATCTCTTGGAGGTGTAGATGACAATGAGGATGTATTTCCCTCCTGGTCTATCTTATAGACTGCCCTAGCCCTCATTTCCCAAGTCAGTCTTCATTACCCCGTGACTCTATCACTTTATCCGGTCAGTCCATTCTAGCCTCTCTTTCTTATCGAGAGATTGTCTGCAATCTTTTCAGACATTTTCATCCAATCTCTCAAGGGGGCATATCATTCCCATCTTGGGGCAACTCTGTATCAGTTCATCTTATCTTCTTTGAAACAACGCGACAAGCCGCAGTGTCTCAAAGAGGAGCAAAATGTAGACACCCAAAATTGTCCGATCTAATTAAATAAATATCTAAGCTTAATTCTTCTATTAATTAAATAAGTCTTTATTTATTTAATTAATTCATTTATCCTCTTCTAGCCTTATTTCTCATTTAAATAAATACATTTATTTATTTAAATTATCCTTTTCCTAAATTAAATAAATATCTTATTTATTTAATTGATCCCACTTCTTCTATTAATTATATAAATCTTTATTTATTTAATTAATTCATTAACCTTTTCTACCCATGACACATGTCATTCATCTCTTAATTCATACACTACCTACCCCTTTCATTATTTTATTATTTCTTTTACCTACCCTCTAATCATAGTCGACCTCCTTTTACACCTCTCAATCTTATCCCTCCATTTCATATAGTGTCTTCTATATAAGGAGACGCTTCCTTCATTATCAAACCCTAACTACTTGATCAATTGACTACTTGGCATATGTGATCCTACTTGCAACCACATTCGGTTCTTTGTTGAGCTCTTGTGCACATAAAATCTGAGAGCAAATATATCAAGCAAGATCAATGGAGATAGGAAGAATGGAGATCCAAACCCTATTGGACATGTGATGGTATAATCTTTGTGATTTCATTTGATTTGCATTGTCTTAGGTAATCTTCATATGTTATGGTGGATCTTTGTTGTTGTTAGGCTAGGGGTTTTGTGGTTGAATTCATTTAGCCTTTCAATATCGTTATTATTGTTATCCATTTTCACCATATACAACTAATATTAACTCCCTTTGTAGGTTCTATCAGAATAGTTGATCTCTCTTGAAAATATTCTTGTAGAGTGTCAAATCTTCCATCTTTTGGTGCGTCACGAAGGTCTTCACCATTAGATACGTCCTTTATTTTATCTTTTGACTGATCTAATGTTGCTATAAAATGGTTTTCAGCATTAGAACTTCTTCTTTGTTTTATTATTTCACTTTTGCGACTGGAAGATTTGGCACCCTCCTAACTACAAGAAGCGTTATTTGATTCACTGTGGGAATCTCTCTTGGTGTTATGGGTTCAATAGCGTTAAGGTATACAAATATGGCAAGGTCGTTTGGGAAGGTATCAATATAAATGAGTTTAGTATTTTCCCATTAAATAAGTTCTGGATGGACTAAGAGTAAATTGTCTTCTTAATTAGTCTCAAAGGTCTTAATGGTCATCACACAGTTGTCGAAGTTTTCAGGTATATTAGTTGAGTTAAGGATTTCACTCTCTTCAATATATACTCTCTCGACCATTCTCCAATTAGATATGTTAAAGTTAGAATGAGTAATTTGTGATTCACCTTCAAGATGTCTATTTGTTGGCGTTTGTCCCTCAAACGAATGAATCATATCGATATGTATATCTTTTGGATAACACACCTTTTCAGAATATGTCTTGACATTTGAGTCAGTTTCATTGCTTTCTTGTAATCTATGTATTTGAGTAGCTTTTGTTGATTTTCTTGCCATTTCTTATCTTGTTTCATAGTCTACTTCCTCTGGACTGATTGTTTCTTTGATTTGGTTTGCTATCAGTTCCTCTTGACTTCTTCTATTTTTGGTACTTATTGACTGGGGATTAATTTAAATTTGTACCATTTTGTTTTTTATTATTGACTACTTATGTCACTTCTTTTTGTTTTCTCTTGTTTTCCTCTTCTTGTTTTATATCATGTTCATCTTTTTGTTTGGTGGAAGTTGTTTATTGTTCTATAGTAACCTTTTTGTTCCCTAAGCTTGTTGAATCTTCATCAGATTGTGAGATTGGATCCCACTCATATTCATTTGAATTTGTTTCAGAATCACTTTCTAAGATTACGACATTGTATCTAACAAGGATGTTATATGGTGAAAAAAGTTTGTTGATAATTGATACAAGTTTTGTTGCATGTTCTGATTCAAATTTCGTACTTGCTTGCACTCTTTGGGTTTGTTTATAATTAGACTCCTCCCTTTGAATGGCGAGTTCTTGTTGTTGTTGTTCATATTCTTCATCCCTTTGTTTTCTGACTGCTTCTTCAACTGCTTGTTGTTGTGTCAATTTTTGTGATGATTGTTCCCTTTGTGTTTTTTTCTTTTTTTGTTGATGATGTTGGTGATCTTGAATTTGTGTAGGTTGAGAATGTTGGCCATACCCAAGTCCAAATTTGTCATAATCTTGTTGTGTGTGAGATTGGATAGGTTTTGTGATGCCTTCTTGATGCTTGCCAATAGGGCCTTTTCCTTTGCATCCCATTCTTTGCATGATTCTAAATCCATTACCATATTGCTCTGTGGGGATAGTGCCTCTAAAGTTGTTGCTCTAATCTCTTCTTCACCCTTATATAATCGATTAAGAATGTCTTTTTCTTCAACTTCTTCTGGTAATGTTTCGGCTCTGAAAAATGCTCCATCAAATTTTTGAAGATATTTTTGTGGAATTTGTGATTGTGAGCTTGTCGGTTTTCCATAAGATTTTGGAGAAAGTGGTAAAGTTTGCAAAGAATACTTTCCCATTCTTTAATCATTTAATTTCATATTTTTATGAAAAATTTCTCTAAGGTTGATGTGATTGATGTCTCTTAAGCTAACATAATAGGAGAGATTGCTTCTCTATTATAAGGCATTGTTGCATCCTGAGTTGGTTTCAGATTGTTGTAATATTGAGTTGAGTCTATTGTAATTGTTATCTCTTGTCCATATTAGGGAAATTTTACACATTGATGATAGGTTGATTGAACTTCTTGCATATCATGAATCCATGGTCTGCCCAAAAGAATGTTATAGGATAATTCAAGTCCAAGACTTGACAAACTGTATCTTTCTGAACTAGTCTTATTCTGATTGGTAAAACCACTGTTCATTTGGAGGAACGTTCTTCTTCATCATAGGCCTTTATTGTTATTCTCTTTCTAGGATCCACTTCATCTTTTTAAAAACCCAAAGCTTTTACCAAACTCAATGCACAAATATTCAAGCATGCTCCTCCATCTATGAGAACATGTTTGACCCACATTTTATGAATAAGCACTTCAATGTGGAGTGAAGAATTATGAGGATGTTGTAATGATGCATCATCATGTTCTGTGAATGATAAGAAATGAGGGGCTATGAGATGTCTCACCATGTTTTGAAATTGATCAACATCCAAATCCTTAGAAACTGTTGTTTCCACTAGAGCCTTTTCTAATATCTCTTTATGCATTGGTGAGATTTTCAGGAGCTCTAGGATTGATATCTGTGCGGGTGTTTTCTTCAATTTTTCTACTAAGTTATACTACCTCAAAGTAGAAGTTGTTTCATTTGTTACACCTAGGAATGTTACCTTAGCCTTACTCCGCGTAATGACATGCACTATTTCTGAGGGTATTTTATCCTTAATGTTAATGTCATTTACTACATTGTCATAGGTGTGCACATAATTTACCTTTTCTTTTCCTTTTTTATCTTGTGTATTTGAGGTTCCACCCTTTTCATAGTTACGAAGTGGAATTTTGAAGGTTGAATGTGATTCATTCATTTTATGGCGATCCACTGTGATAACCTCATTGTCAATTAAATCTTGGATAATATGTTTTAGCCTTTGACAATCGTTAGTTTGATGTCCCTTGTTTCTATGAAAATCACAAAAATGATTGTCATTCCACCAACTAGGCCTAATTTGACTCAAAATATCTTACTTCTAGTAATTTGTGATTAACTTGTTTGCAAGAATCTTTTTTAAAGCCAATTCCAATGGTTCCCTAATGTTGGTAAATTTTCTGCGAGCATTGGAAAAGAAAGGTTTTGGTTTAATATTATCTTGGTTATTCACTGATGCTCGAATTGAGAGATTGAAAATAGGTTATTGTGGTTTCACACCATT
The DNA here is from genome assembly GCF_030272615.1 of Cryptomeria japonica. Taxonomy (NCBI): domain Eukaryota; kingdom Viridiplantae; phylum Streptophyta; class Pinopsida; order Cupressales; family Cupressaceae; genus Cryptomeria; species Cryptomeria japonica. Next base: position 136,843,561 of record NC_081406.1, read on the forward strand.
GTTATAAGGTACTCCCTCATTAGCAACATTTATGATCTTTGTCCAAAATTTTGGTTTATCTTTGTAGTTGTGATTGTTGTTGTTGTTGTAGTTAGAGGAATTACTTCCTTCCTTGTAGAATTTCAACTCTCCTTTCTTGACCATAGAATCCTCTATTTTTAAACCATTTTCAATCATCTTTGCAAAACTAGGAGGACATTGTAACTTGAGTCTATAACTCATCTCACTGGTAAGATTGCAAATGAAGATGTCCATTTTCTCCTAATCTGGCAATGGTCTAGGGTATCTATTAAACGATTGTCTCCATCATTGTAGAAATACCAAGAAATGTCCCCCATTCTTTTGCTTTATGTTACACAAATCCAACATTGTTATCTTTTGATGTATTTTATATGAGTATTGTGAGATGAATTTGTTTAAGAGCTCCTCAAATGATCTATCGATTGACCACTCAAACTTCTAGGAAATAAACACATGAGATAAGTTTCATTATGCACAAATTCCATACTCATGCTATAAAATTCCCTAATGTGATCTTGAAGATCGGTTTTCCCATCATATTTATCATATTTTGGGACCTCACAAGGTTGTGGGAATGGTATCATATTCAAACTTTTGTCAAAAGGATAGGGTAGATATCCTCTAAGGAGTATTTTTTAGAACTTGTTCCATTCTGCATATCTTGTATTTGTTGTTGCAAAGTTTGCATTTGTTGAGTGAGAGTTAAAAGAGGATTATCAGCATGGGTTCTTCTTGTATCCTCATGAGCTCTTTTGTCATCGTGATCCCTTCTTGTTTCATCTTGGTTCATTGTGGTATCATCATGGTTTCTAGTTGTATCATCCTGATCTCCTCTAGCATCACTATTCACCCGGTTTATGTTTTCATCATCTTGATCATTGTTGTGTTGAGTACAACTTGATTCAACATCTTGTCTCAGGAATTCTAGATAAAAACTTTGAGGTAATTTAGCCCCTGATTTTGCCAACATCAAGAAGTATTTTTGTTTTTGGGTTTCTAACATTCTTTCCATCATTTTGTCAAATTTAGGATCTTGTTGAAGTTCTCTAATGGTCACATTAATTTATTACTCTTATTTATCTGAGTATCCAAATTGATGATAAGTGGTATTTTCCTCCTCCATTTCTTGTTGTTGTTTCAATTGCTCGTGTTGAGCTCTAGTCCAAACTGGCATTGAATATTTTCGAGATGTGTCTCAATAAGTGATCACTTGTTTGAAGGTAAATATGCTAAGTTGATTATACCACCTCTATTGGTATGCTGAGATAAAGTGTCTCTTTGTTGAAAGGCATGTGCTTGTAAGGTTTCTTTGTCAAACTTTGTTCCACAACCACGTCAAAAGTTACAAAAAACAGTGTAGGAATATGCGATCTTTCAACAAAATTTTGCAGTTTATGTTTAGAAACCTTCTCTTTTTCAAGAGTGCTTTATAACTAAGTTTCTTCTTTTTGAGACAACACAATGGTTATACAGGTATTGTGATAATTTGAAAGTTTTTGATCTTAATGAGAGTGCAAATTTTGTGAAATTTTGATATAACCAAGTTCAAAGAGGAACAATATATCCAATGCAAAGAACAAGGTTATTTTGATCAATCTTTGTAGTTTTGTGATAAAGGATGATATATCCTAATGAGAAACTATGTTTGTAAGCTCAATTTATCAAAGATAAGCGATTATGCACTTTTAAATGTTAGATCTAAAACTTGTTGAGATGAATACTTGTATAAACCTTAAGTGTTATATAGCTTTATGTGTAAATTGCTCAAGAAACCTGTTTGTTTGACTAGTTATGAAATTTGTGACAGTTGAAATGAGATCTTCTTGAAAATGGGTATCTAAATCTATTTTAAAAAATTTCTAGTGACTAGTCAAAGTACCCTATGTTTTGAATGCACTAAAACAAATGCATTATAGGATTGTGTGAATGCAATGCAGTATTTGACAAATGCGCTAGACTGCGTTGTAAATGCGCGACTATGTAGTGTGTATGCGCTATCAGGTTTTACAAATGTGCTATTGTTTAACATATGTGCTACCAAATACCACATATGTGCTAACAATTGTTGTATATGCGCTACGTTGTTGTTCAAATGGGCTACAAAATGTTTCAAATGCGTGACTCTGTGTTTTCTCTATAAATTTTTTAGTTTTTTGTTGTTTTCAAAAGGGATGATTTTTCTGTTTTGATTTAAGAACATACTACAAACACCGCAAACACAATGTTTGGAAAATAGAACCAAAAAGACAAGCACAATTCTTATGGCAGGCCAGGATAGTAGTTGTTGAATCTCATGCGGGTTTCCCTGAGGCTACACTATTCAAAGTGAATACTTAGATGCTTGACCCCATTGTCTCCACTCCACGACACTCACTTCTCTGAGGCAGCCAACCATCAGTTCCCATGAAAACTCCTCATGGCAAACCTCGTATCTCTACTAAGAACCATATGTGTGTGAGTCTCATCAGAGGTCCAACCTTGTGTACCAACAACTAGAAGGATTTTGGCTTTTATACAAGATTTTTTAGTAAGGGCATCTGGTTGAGTGACCATACATGTGGCATTTTACACTCCATTAAGGAAAGCCTCCCAGTCTATAGAGGTTGCGCTCTATAGGTTTTATGGGGAGTCATAACGTCGGTATGTACTAATTAGCACTCGTTGCCCATAACTTTCATTACAAACACAATTTATTTATAGTGGATCAGAAGAGCTTGGCTTTAGCCCATACTTGGGTTGTTCCCTCTCACTAGCCCTATTGACAACTTAGGAGGCAAGCCCTCTAAAGGTTACACATTAAGTATGGGTCCGGTATCCTGATCACCTGGTTAAGGTGAGATCATACTAACCTACCACTTTGCAAGCACAGTGAACACTTGATTAATTAACCCTTTAAATTAGTCTAAGTGAAACTATTTAAAGAAAAGACAAATGCAAGTTGCATGTTGTTAATTAGCCTCCTATTTAAGCTATGTGGAACAAAAAAATGATCAATTACTGAACCCCTAGTTAAATTAGATGTGAAAATGCATGAAAAGCACCTGCAAACCCACTAGTTAGTTGTTTGAAAGATTTTGTCTTCAACGGTCGAAAAAGATGCATGTGTAGTCAAACAACATGTTTTGAAAATCTTTGCAAACTGTCAGAACAAATGCGCTAAAACTACATGCAAATGCACTACCTAAATGAACATATGCACTACCGTATTATGCAAATGTGTTGAATTGCGTGTTAAATGTTCTAAAACCTAAAAAATGTGTTGCTAAACTTAACAAATGCGCTACCCTATATTACAAATGCACTACCCTACACTACAAATGTACTACCAAATAGAATAAATGCACTAAAAAGGCTTACAAATGCGTTAAAAAAATGAGTATATGCATGACTCTGCTAAACTTGCGAGAATAAAAGACTAGAGATAGAAAGTAAGGCCTAAGCCCCACGATTAATGGACTGATACTTAGATGACAACTTGATGAATGGGTTGATAACTAGATGAATGGGTTGATAACGGGATGTTTGATATGCAAGCTAAATGATTGTGCAAAACTATATGAAAATGTTTAAGCTAAAATGCCAAAGGCACACTATAAATTGCTAAAATGTTTGATTGCTAAAAACTCACATGAACGCAAGATAACTCCTAGATGACTATTAGCTCTAAAATTGGAAATACCCTTTTTATAGATTTTTATGAGAAAAATCCCATGTGGCAGAGATCAATGGTTGAGACAAAATCTTGCAAGATTGATGGCTATGAAGAGATTGGTTGGAATGTGAGAAAAAGGAGGAAGATTTTCCTCCTACACATGTAGGATGGAGGAAAAGGTGGAAGAGAAGGCAAGTGTCAAAAGGTTCACCTTGACTGGAGTTGAAGACTTGAGAGAATGTAGGATGGTTGGAGAATATTTAGGGATGTTGAGACAAGTGGACTCAACTTCCTCCAAAGATATAGGGATGTTAGAGAGAATATAGAAGAATTGAAAATATATACACATTATTTCATTTAAGAGATGGAAGTTGAAGATAAATATGGCTATTAATAATTTGTTTAGCCACAAAATTGTGAGTTGGCAAGATTGAGTGATGTGAAGATGAGGTGAGTTGGAAAAGGAAATTAAATAATTGTGGAATTATTTAATTAATTAAGACTATAGAAGAATGCATAGTGCATGATTAAATATTAAATATTTAATAAGATTGAACTAAAAGAATGACTAAATGAACTAAATTAATTAAACTTTTCAATTTAATTATTTAATAGAATATGCATTAAAATTAATTAAATAAATAAACTTGTCAATTTAATTATTTAATAGAGAAATTAACATTAAATAAATAATAAATATTTATTTAATTATTCATAGCCAATTTTGAGTGTATACAGGTGCAAGTCAGGTTCATAGGCTTGACTTACACTTGAAAGGGGTAAATCAATCATAATGGTGTAAGTCAGGTCTATGAACTTCATATACACCTAAGGGAAGAACAACTCGTGTAACTTGGGTTCATAGGCCCGACTTACACCACAAATGAGATAACATTGTGTCAGTGCAGGTCGGGTCTATGAACTTGACTTACACTATGGGAAAGTCATGGAGGCAGTGTTGTTGGGATTTGTAGATGCGAACTACTACAAGTTAGGTGCATTTCGGGGCTATGAACCCGATTTACACCAAAAACTCCTATACAAGTGTAGAATTGGGTTTAGGACCCGATTTGACACCAAAAACTCCTATACAAGTGCAGAATTGGGTTTAGGACCCAATTTGACACCAAAATCAATAAAGATGAAATAAAACTAACTTGAAAATAAAAGATAAAAACTTTCAGAGAAAAGACTTTAAACAAAAATGACTTAAGGACCAAGTCGAGAAAGGGGATTGAAATTCACCTCTATGGATGTACTTAGAGTATATAGGTCACAATTCAAACACAAAATTATAAGGGTTATCCCACAATTTGAGCAAGCCAAAATTGAGGATAACACACATTCTCATTACAATTTGTTGTACAAGATATAGAATTGAACACAAGCTATCAAATATCTTACTTTTAATCTAATTCTATTTCTTATGTTGTCTTCCAAATGAATCCAAGAAGTGTTTATATAGTAGTTCCATGCTTAAAGAATGATTTACATCATCCACGAGAGATCTCAAATCTCGATGCTTTGTGAAATGTACAAGTTAACCTAAATATGATGATGAAGGTTCAAGGGTTAATGAAATTCATTGTGATTCTAATTAAAGGTTCCTTTAGTATCATACTACCTTGTAAAATGTTTATTTGAATGTCGTGAATCATGGGAAGATCCACAAACGCTACACTTTAAACTACATGCTAACAGTTTTGTACATTGACCGTAATATCAATTTTTGAAATGACAAATGTTTGAAAAATTATTCAGATCTTCTAAAATATAGATATGATGTGTGTGAGTTAATACAGGTTTCTAATTTTCTATCTTGAGTCGGAAAAAATGTTTATATACTAAAATATAGTGCATTGTATTGAAACTCCTATTGACTAAGATGAAATAAAATATATATTTTGGTTAATGCTAGATTGTCTTTCAACCTAAGATGCTCCTAAATCAAAATTTAAAGATAATTTTTCTCTTGATTCTAAATTATTTTATTGATTCTTCTTATGTTAGTTTATTAATTTTCAAAATTTTGGTAGTTTAGTGATCAATTTGCATTTATTGATAAGAGCCATTCCATTAATTAAAAAATGCTCAACTTTGGTTTTTGACTTTGTGATAAACAATAAGAAATCATGCTTAACTCACACTTAGCCTTTATGTAATTTGGTTTCCCAATTCTATTCAAATATTTGAATGCATCTAGCAAGTTGGAATTCCACTTTGATATCCAATTTCTTTTAAGTAGGACTTGTTGATAGAATTCCAACTTTTCCAACAAGAGTGAGATCTAGACTTTCTTTCACCAATTTATATATAGCATCATGTATTTCCTTTGTTGATAAAACAAATGATGAAAATAAAGATACATGCTTATCAATACTCATATTTTTAAGCTTAGATAAAGTTTCTAAGAATAATTCATCACATGATGTGACATAGCATAGTTGTATTATTGAAATCTAAACCTTTGATTAAGTTTTAGTAGCCTCTAATGTGGATAACATATCTCATGTATCATTTGAAAACTTCCATTAATTTAGAAAATTATATCACATCACTAGTTGATAGGTTTTTCTTGTGTTTTTTCAAGCCCAATAATTCATTAGGATATTATTAACCACTTTAAAATTGTTTTATACCAAGAAATAAATTAGTTATTCCATTTGTTTTTTTTCCATAGGGTTTATGTTTTAGATTTATACATTAAATACCATGCTTATATTTTGTTCTTATTTAAAGGTGTCTAATGACCAATTCAAATTGACTTGTTGAATGGTCATACTTGCTTCTTTGTTTGACAAACCACCTACTAGTGGACTTTTTAGAATTTGAGTAAGGTCTTTGTTGACACAGATTTGTGTGTTTGTTGACAAGGAATTTTGTCCATCAATACAAATTTTTATCCAAATTTTTAACCTTAGATGTCACTCACTAAATTAAGACAAGTTTCTTTTTCTTCTTTCTAAAAAATAAAGAAATTAAGATTAGGTTTGATTCTCATAAAATAAATAAAATATTTATAAAATTATGTTTTCACTTATTTTTATACTTTTTTCAAATATTTCAATCTATTTATTCAAAATTGTTTTTAATTAACATAAATAAGTTTTTTTAATAATAAAATATATATAATTATTATCTAATTAATTAAAAAAATATATTTTCTTTTAACTTTTAAATGTTTCAACATAATTCTTAAGTATGACAATATATTTTTAATGGATAAAACCACACTAATTTTTAAACACAAATTCTAATTTACTTACTTTAAAATAGTTGTATTAAATATACTATTTTTCCTTCCTTATATTTTAAAATAGAAGTAAAATCTTTTAGTAAAAATTTTCCATTCTTAGTATTTTTTTACTGGTAATGGGCTAAAGCCAATAATATGTATGTAAACCACCCCTTTGGAATATCAACTTGTGACCTTTTTCAGGAACACAAATTGTCCACCACTACCAAGACCAAATTAGATTGTATGTATCTTGTCCTTAAATTTTAGAATAGTCTCATGCATGGACTGTAAAAGTCTCACGTTAGAAAATTAAATATCACCGTGGAAAATTAGATTCATTTTCACCATTGGTTGTTGCTGACATTTGTGGAAAGTTTCTCTGGGAAGTCTCTCACATTGGTTTTTTCTTCTTTCTTTGATGTTGCTGGTAAAAAATACAATAGCACGTGTCACATGCGGAAATTGAAACGTCATTCTAATGGATGCTATGGATACCACAACTGTCATTTTACTTGCATCATGTTACTAGGATGCAATGCTCAAGCTTAAATCCTGCACAGCGAAAGCCAAACATAACCGCCTACTTTAGGATGTATTTTATTCTCAGCATAACTGTAAACCTAATGTCAAACAATGGAAAGCAAAATATCAAAACTAGTTGTGTAAGAGCAATCGATTTGATGCCTATGATTGATCAGGTATGTATCAATAATTTGGTATAGTGGAAGCAATCCTTAGATATTTTTAAACACACAACCATTAACAAACAAAGCATTTGTAGTCTTCTCCAGCGCTACTTTACCAAAGAGTACAACGTTGCAGGTATTTCAAATATAATTTCAGAAATTAAGTTTTTTATTCTATGAACACCATTAAATAGTTGTTAACGTAAATGTTCATATAAAATATTTTCTATGTGCAACCATTAGCAAACAAAGCATTTGGAGTCTTCTAAGAGTGCTACTTAAGAAAACAGAACAACGAAAGGCAGTTTTAGGTACTTACTTCGCTGCTAGCATGTGATGATGCTTTAAAATTTATTCTGAAAGTTCTATGCTTTTTTGCTCTTGTTATCCGTTTGTCATTTACATGCTTCTATATTTGTTTAGGGATTAATTTGAGGTCTGTTTTTCAAAATGTTGTCGAAACAATATGTATTTTTACATAACCATTCTTAGCCAAAATAACTCATTAGATCCGAAAATAGTAATAGGGTTTCAATAATGTGACATAAAAAATCTGAAAAATGGTGGGAAAAACTGAGTCAAGTTTTGGGAAAGAGGGGAAAATCCCATGTGTTGTGAACATCGTTAAACAACAAATATAATGCTCATGTAAGGCTAACTTCGAACCAAATAATAATAAAATTAAATTTTAAAAACTATTAATATGCAGAAAATTGAGATGCATATTGTGCAACTACAAGAGCCATGGCATAAAAAACTTAGTTAGTCTAGGTCGTTCATGTTTACCTGGACAAAAAATGCACCACAAAAGAAGATTCAAATTTAAAAGACAAAATGATATTTTCTTAGTTATATATGTGTGTGTGTGCTGGAGGTTTAGATGAAAAATATTGTGGATCATTGAATCATCAAGCAGCGGTGTTAGTACGAATACAGGTTTTCTTGTCAATTTATGTCGCAATACTCTCACATTATTGAATTGACATGGTGTTATATCCTTGTCTCTGTACATATATCTTTCTACCACCCCATTCACAATAGCCATTAAAGTTAACAGAAAGTTGACAATTTAATGTTCATTAATCAAATCTATAACATTAAAAATTGATACACTATAATATTGTCTTTTCTTCAATTCTTCAAACAATTCAATTGCTTTAATTAATTTTCCTTAATTACAAACTGGATTAAAAAATAATTTTAAAATTTTGTTTTTCTGCTTTTAGTATTGTCAGAAAACAAAGAATAGATCTCTACAGAATGAGTCAAAAAGAAATATTTTAGAAAATTTCTACAAAATTATAATCACAAAATTACTATATTAAATTAATTTATAAATTAATAAGTTTAAAAGGTCAAATAACATAATACTATAATAAATTTATTAATAATACTACATTAGAGTAGTTAAAGTTGAATTTGTTTATCAAAATAAATATTTATCAAATATTAATAAACAAATAAATTTATTTGTAAATTTTGATTGGTTGAAAATAAGAATATATATATATAGTTTGCCATATAGGATTTATTTAAATATTAAAAACTTACATATATATTAAATTATATTAATTATCATTATATAATATAATAATTATATGAATAAAAATACCATTAATTAACATTTCAATACGTTAAAAATGAATCAATTAAAATATTACTTAATTATTATATTAAAATAATTTATAAATTAATAAATTTACAATCTCAAATAACATAATAGTATAATAAATTTAACATAATACTATAATAAATTTATTAATAATACTATAGTCATTAGAATATAGATATAAATTATATCCTCCTACCCACCCAATCTATAGCCTCCCACCCATCCCCTTATTAAAGTTAGCTTTAAGTTAGGGTAAAATTAGGATTCCATTCTAAGATAAAGCTTAGGATAGGGCTAGGGTTAGTAATATTAAATAATATATATCAAAATTAAGTAGCGTGTACTGATTATGGTTGGAGGTATCAATTGTGGTTGAAGTTAAGATTAAAGTTAATGTAAAATTAAGATTCCATTCTAAAATAAAGCTTTAAATAAGACTAAAGTTAGTATTAAGATTCAAATAAGATCAAAATTAGACATCCTCATTTAAAACCTCCCATATTTCTCGTTCAGTGAATATTTGTGGTAGTGAGGTCCGTCGAAATTAGTTATCCTCATTTAAAACCTCAACTCACAATTTAAAGTTTGAGATTTGGATGCAAGCGCTAATTATTATTAGCCGATTGGCTCTAAGTGGGAGCTTTCGCTTCAAAAGTCCATTTTAGTCCATTTTCTAGCCGGAAATATGTCATTCTGCTTGCGTGCTTGGTTTCTTCCGACAGATTTCCGTCATCCAGCTGTCAAACAACTTTGTGCCCATGCACTTGGCAGATTGTGCTATGCCCAGTGGTCTTCCACGTTTCCATTCTTCAATCCTAACCGCCTGGAAAGCAAAGTTGAGTGCATGGATTAAGAGGGGAACGGGAAAAAAAGTGAAGATCATTGAAGGAAATCAGTAGCAAAAACAAACCTGAAACTAGGAGCAGCTCACAATCTTGTAGAAAATCCAAGTATGAACCCTAAACTCTTTACATAGAATTCAAGGTAGTCCATTACTTGTTCTGGCAAACAAACATGCGCTTGGTTTGTGATTCCACATTTAGAATTTGAGGAACTTAGTCCTGATTAAGGTTGCGAGTCTTCCTTCCAGCGTGGCAGCGAAGACGAGCTGCAAGCTCTACGCCGGCTACCTTGAATTCCTGCGACTCTCCAGTGACCATCTTGCTTGAAACGGTGCCAGTCTCAGAGCTCTGGCAACCGCGGAGTTTGTATTGAACGGCTTTTCTGGAGATATTATTTGCAGTTCTTGGTTGAGTGAATGAATCTGTGCACTGCAACTTCCATTGCAGGCACTCTATCTCTATATCGGCTCCCTATTTGAAACATTGTGGTTTGGGTTTTTTATATGCATATAGATACAATGGATTATCTTAGTTTGTAATGTTGTTTGTTTGGTTTTCTAAGGCCAATCATTTGATTTTCTCTGTAATCTCTCAGACTTGTGAACCAGGTGGAGAAAGCTATTAGGAGAGGAGGCAGACAAGTCTTAAGGTAAAAGAGTGGTTTTTGAAAGATTCTCAACAAAGGATTCTGAAACTTCCGAAATCTGGCTCTGAATATTATGTCCAAGCCTCACTTCAGAAGAGAAGAGAACCTATAATGGACAGGAAGCTAAATGCATACAAAAATGAATTTTGAAATCCTCAAAGGATATATAACCTGAGGTGAGTTAAGAAAAAGAAGTATCCCCGTGCACTCTATCCTTCTTCCAGCATCTGCATCTTTAATTTTGAAAATCCTTATTTATCATTAATTCAGCTCACCTGAAATTTAATGTAATTTTTCACCTGCTATGTAGTAGATTAACTATTGAGAACTAATAGACGTGTCTAGAAACTTATCGCAACTGTGGGAATTAGACGTTTTAAATAAGATATTGTGTTGGTATTGTTTTGCTTTTAGAAGCAATGCCAGTCCTAGCTGCTTGAAATTATTAAGTTCTATTGGTTAGCGTGACATTACGGTAGTGGCAAATTTTGTCTTCCCTTGCTAGCTGTAAAATAGGTGGGACCAGTAACGCAATGTTTATCCGCAGCAGCTTGTGACTTATTTTTGGTTCTGCTCATCAAATTTAATTAATTAGCTCGTTGAATGCTCTGTGTGCTTGTGAGGTGGGATGATTGTTGTTATGTCTCTTGAACGTTTGAGTTTAATGGCATGTTTATAGTTTTATGTGTTTCCATTATAGGTACTGCTTTACTGGTTAGTGTGTTGGAAGCAATATGCTTGAACAGTTTTTCAAGTACAGACCACCAATTCATGTTGGTATTGAGTGATTGACTGAAGCATAAGAAAACTTTTGGGTTGCCACCGAATTTGGTTGACAACATTTTTGTGAAGTACAATTTGTTTAAGACTTTCCTTTTCCTCTTCGAACGGTCTTCTTAAGCAAATAACTTCACTTGCTATGATCTTAACTGCAGGTACAGAAAAGGACCAGCTCACACAAATCAGAACATTTTGGTAAAGGTACCTAGGTGTTTTCATTCATTTTCAGTTGTTGCATGACTTTTTGGCAGTCTTCCGTGTTCTTGTATTTTTTGTGCAAAAACACTTGCATCAATTCTGCTACATGTTAACAGCAGCAGCAGGTTAAGATGTTGATCTAGAAGATTGCGCTGCTCATTCTGTACCAACACAAACAGCAGCAGCAGATTAAAATGTTGATCCAGAAGATTGGACTGTTACAAAAGATTATTTATGGTTTTTGAACATCATAAATTTGACATACTAATACTGTTTATACACTGCAATCCGAAATACCTATCGGCTCACCGTTGCATGCAACTGCTAGTTTTATAATGTAAGGTAAACAAATTATGTTCTTTGTTGACGAGAGAAGGTACGTAAAGGGGAGGGACGATATTTTAGGGTTTTGTTCTGCTTTCCTGCTCTGTTAACCCCTGGAGACGGAGATGATGCACAACTTGAAATGGATACGATGCCCCCTTTTTAAACGGGTAACTTCTCCTCCCCATTCTCCTCATTCTTCAAAACAACACAAGACCTCATCTCACATCACTCACAAATTTAATGTTGTGCACTTCAATTAGTCCATTACTGCCCTCTGTAAATCGGGAAACGGATATAAGAGCTGGGATCTTTTACATTCAGCCATAACTCAACGCCTACCTCTCAATATTGTATCCTTCACCGCGCTTGTAGATGGCCTTGTAAACTCTGGTGATCTCCGTAGAATCAACTCCCTTCTTGCTAAAATGAAACAGATGGAAATACATTTCGATGTTATCTTTGTTAACACCCTCATAAAGTATTTGTGTAAACGGGATCAAATTGAGGAAGCACTTGGGATTTTCCACGAAATGAGGCACGCTCATTGTTTTTCTAATATTGCTACATACAACAACCTAATTGATGGTATCTACAAAAGAGGTAGAGTAGATGAAGCTCTTATTTTGGTGGCTCTGTGTATAATTGCAAGTTTGGGGGAAGAAAAGCTGGTTTGCTGTTGGGTAGATAGTATTTACATGAAGGAACTCACAGATATTGGGTCAGAATGCCCGACATCTGTGGCTTCTCCATTGTTAATTTTCCGTGCTCTGCAATGGACCGACACAGTATTCCTCTTTGCCCACCCGATCTCTCAAAATCATGTAAAGATTGGAGCCTTCTTTATATGTTTGAACTCACCGCTGCACATCAATCCCACCACCGCAACGCTGTGCGAGTGTTTCCACCACCATCGCAAAACTGCCCTTCTCTAACTGTTCTTTAACATCAAATAGTTTAACAGTTAAAAATAATACTTTGCTAATGCAAATAAAACAACAATTTATCACATAAAATACCTTGTTCAAAAAAAACTGTAGTAACGGATGTAACGGATGAATAAACCCATACAGGGCGAATCCTAAAATGGTGGAAAGAATTCCCCACTTTTAACTCCTTTTGGCCTTTCGCCTTTGGCTTGGATGCCCAGTAAAACTTATCCTAAAGTAATCAATATTAATGATTTTATAACTTAATGGCTTATTCTGTGCTTCACTATGAGGATTGTGAAGGTGGAGATGGGAAGGTAGTAAAAGCCCAACGAGTAAAGAAAGTTATTCGCCACCACCAAAATGCCCAGTAATGTACAGATGCTGAGATATGCCACGTAGCTTGCCTTCACTGTGTATTCTCAATCCTCATAGTGAAGCAGAGAATAAGCCATTACATTATAAAATTATTAGTACTGATTACTTAAGGGGCAATTTTACTGGGCATCCAAGCCAAAGGCGAAAGGCCAAAAGGAGTTAAAAGTGGGGAATATAAATGAGGAATTCATTCCACCATTTTAGGATCCACACTGTATGGGTTTGTTCATCCGTTACTATAGTTTGTCTTCAACCATGTATTTTATGTGATAAATTGTTGTTTTATTTGCATTAGCAAAGTATTAATTTTTATTGTTAAACTCTTAGATGTTAAAGAACAGTTAGAGAAGGAGAGTTTTGCGATGGTAGTGGAAACACAGGTTTTATTTGCAACGTTGCAGTGGTGGGATTGATGTGCAGCGGTGAGTTCAAAGTCAAACACACAAGTGAAGAAGGCCCCAATCTTTACTGTACATGATTTTGAGAGATCGGGTGGGCAAAGAGGAATAATGTGTTGGTCCATTGCAGAGCAATGGGAGAATTAACAGTGGAGAACCCACATATGTCAACAGCCTTCACAGCCAATAGGTGTGAGCTCCTTCATAGAAATAATATCTATCCAACAGCGACCCAGCTGATCTTATCGCCACACTTGCAATTATACACAGCCTGGTATTTCTCTTGATATTATTGCGTACAGTACCCTAATTAATGGTCTCTGCAAGGTGGGAAGGGAAGATGAAGCTCTAAGGTTAGTAGCAGGAATGAGACATAGTTGCTGCTCTCCAAATATTGTTACATACAACACCTTGATTAATGGGATCTGCAAAAGAGGTAGAGTAGATGAAGCTCTTGTTTTATTTGCTGAGATGATACAGGCTGGCATTTCTCCTGATATTATTGTGTGCAGTACCTAATTAATGTTCTCTGCAAGAAGGGAAGGGAAGATAAAGCTCTAAGATTAGTTCATGGAATGAACCATAGTTACTGCTCTCCAAATGTTGTGACATATACCACCTTGATTGATGGTCTTTGCAAAGTAAAAAGAGTAGATGAAGCTCTAGGATTAGTAACTAAAATGTTACAAGATGGCCATTTTCCTGACAGTTACACTTATACTAGTCAGATAGATTGCTTTTGCAAGGCTGGAAAAACAGACAAAGCCTACAATCTGTTTGTACAAACGATGGAATTTGGTCCTTTGCCAGATGAAGTGACATTTAATGTAGTTATTGATGGACTGTACAAAGATGGCAGGATGGATGCGGCTTGAAATTGTTTTCATGACATTTCCTGAAAGGGTATCCAGCCAAATTTGACTACTTATAATTCTTTGATATGCAGCCTATGTGAATTGCATGAGGTGGAAAAGGCCCAAAAGCTGTTTGCAAATAAGCTAAAGAAAAGCTGCTCTCCAGATGTTATTACCTACAACATTCTCATTGGTGGTTTATGTCAGAGTAACAGGGAAAATGAAGCATTTATACCTGTTTCTGAGATAGAAAACAGGGGGTATTTTCCTGATGTAATTACATATACTACGCTAATATGTGCATTTTGTAGAATAGAAGACATGAACATGGTAGGAAAGATGTTTAAGGAGATATAAACAAGGAATTTGAAACCTGATGAGGCAACATACAATACAATTATTGATGGTCTTTCAAGGCACGAGATATTTCTAGAGCACATTCACTCATGAATAAGATGCTTGATGAAGGCTTGACTCCTAATGCAGTCACTTATAACTGCCCGATTGATTTCTATGGCAAAATTGGTGAATTGGATTAGGCTTGGATATATTTTTTAAACATGAAAGTGGTTGGTATTACTCCAACTGTTGTAAGCTATAATATGTTGATTGATTTCTTTTTGCAAGGAAAACAAACTAGACAGGGCTTTCTCAATGCTGATCGAGATGAGAGCAAAGGGTTTGGTTCGAGACATTGTCACATATAATATATTACTTTGTACCTTACGCCATTGACATGACCTTGAAAAAACTCTTTTGTTGATGGATCAAATGAAGAAAGAAGGCTGTACTCTGACTGATGCAACTGTTCGAATACTTGATTGGGTGGTTGATCTTGGTCAAATGAAAAAATTATGGAACTTTGTAAATGATGATTCTTTTATTATTTCTAGGGAGTCATAACTCTTATGACTGTTACCCCAATTATGTGTTGTCCTTTCTGCCAAAAGATCCTATGATATCCTTGACATATTGTGCAGGTTGTATTCCCATATTATCAGTTTGGCATATATCTTCCTTGGTAGTGACAGTGACAACCTCAGGCTGTAGTGGCATATTGACATATTGTGCAGGTTGTATTATTGGTATACACTTGGCATGTGATTACGTTGAGTTGTGGGCACTTATACTTGACACAGTGGCGTCTTGGTACTTGCCACAGTGAAATCTTGATTGATTTTTGGCATTTTGTTGATACTAAGTGTGTATGGTGAAAATGGATAACAATAATAACAATATTGAAAGGCTAAATGAATTCAACCACCAAACCCTAGCCTAACAATCAACAAAGATCCACCATAACATATGAAGATTACCTAAGACAATGCAAATCAAATGAAATCACAAAGATTATACC
The DNA here is from genome assembly GCF_030272615.1 of Cryptomeria japonica. NCBI lineage: Eukaryota > Viridiplantae > Streptophyta > Pinopsida > Cupressales > Cupressaceae > Cryptomeria > Cryptomeria japonica. Next base: position 136,859,476 of record NC_081406.1, read on the forward strand.
ATTACATGTCCAATAGGGTTTTGATCTCCATTCTTCCTATCTCCATTGATCTTGCTTGATATATTTGCTCTCAGATTTTATATGCACAAGAGCTCAACAAAGAACGAAATGTGGTTGCAAGTAGGATCGTAGTGTAGTCAAGTCCTTAAGATCAGTGATTAGGATGATTGATTAGAATGCATAGAACGATTAGAATGATTGATTATGAATGAATGATTAGGAATGAATGATTAGGGTTTGATAATGAAGGAAGCATCTCCTTATATAGAAGACACTATATGAAATGGAGGGATAAGATTGAGAGGTGTAAAAGGAGGTCAGCTATGATTAGAGGGTAGGTAAAAGAAATAATAAAATAATGAAAAAGGTAGGTAGTGTAGGATTTAAGAGATGAATGACATGTGTCATAGGTGGAAAAGGTTAATGAATTAATTAAATAAATAAAGATTTATTTAATTAATAGAAGAAGTGGGATCAATTAAATAAATAAGATATTTATTTAATTTAAAAAAATGATAATTTAAATAAATAAATGTATTTATTTAAATGAGAAATAAGACTAGAAGAGGATAAATGAATTAATTAAATAAATAAAGATTTATTTAATTAATAGAAGAATTAAGCTTAGATAATTAAATAAATAATAGACATGACAATTTTAGGTGTCTACACTAAGTTTTTCAGTGGGACAAAGAGTTTCAGTTCATACTTGGCATGGTATATTGAGACTTTGTACATGCTAGATGCGATCTCTCATAGGGCATTGTTATTTGGTTCATCATACCCGTGTGATCTTTATAATATTAATGCTTTATGTATCATTCTTAATACTTATTAGTAAGAGTTGATGACTTATTAGTATGTTCTTGATAAGTCATAAATTACTTATTTCATACAAGATAAATAAAGTTGTTAATATTTTAAAGGGATACAAGGGTTATAATGTTTCAAGTAACGAGGATAAGCTGGAAGGGTGTAATCAATCCCATCATAATGCACTCTACATAGGGTTGGCATATTGTGGTTTTGGAGAGACGTTACTTCGGGTACTTTTTGAATATCGAAGCAAATACATTAGCGTAGTTTTACTTTCGAAAACATCTTCTTACATCTTCAAACCTTAGATGCTAGGGCACGGCTTTGGAAATGGAAAGAATACGAAGGCTGCATAGAAGAAGTTATCAGATGTGAACTGTGGCGACAAGAGGGACTGATTCAGTTTTGGTTGGTATTCGAATGGTATAACAATTTTTGGTACACATCTCTCACCTTAATCTCTTGGTTATCTTAATCAAGGTTTGCAAACAAAATGAATGCAAAGTAGTTATTGTTAAGTTTGCATTGGTCTTTCATGACAAATCGGAAAAGAAGGTTCAAAATCTGGGTTTTACTGTTAATTCAGTTATGAAAAAGATGTGAACCGTTTTCTTTATCTGAGCATTAGTATAAGAAAACTCACAGTGGTTGAGAAGGGGGTTCGAACTGAAAAAGATGTAAAAAGTTTTTTTTTTCATTTTCATGATTCAGTTTTTTGTTTGAAATTGAGAAGGTTCTGTGGTTAAAGATTTTTGTGATTTTGTGAAGAATCTTGATAGAACAAATTTTGGGTGTTACATATTTTGACAGAGGCATTGTGCTATTCAGTATTGAAATTTGAGGGCAAAAATCTATGTTTATTTTGTCAAAATATTCTATAGTGCTATAAGCACTGATGTTTCTTTGAAAACTTGTTTGTAATTATGACATTTTCAGACCAGTGAGATGTTACCATTGTTTGACAGCAATTTGAAAACACTGTGAAATTTGCAAAACCACTGAAATGTTAAACACAAATGTATTTTATGTTTTATTGGTTTCAAACAATGAAATCTATGAGACATAGGGTATGTTATATAGAACGGTGAATTGTACTTCAGTGAAATCCTCTGTCCTTTATTCTCTCAAATTATGTTAAATGTTGCAACGTTAAGTCAGTGAGACATAAATTGACCTTTTTGTTCTTATCAGGGAGACTTGGCATTTCTATCTGCCACTGAGGCATTCTTGCTAGTGAGGCATATTCTTTGTTCAGTGAGAAATTATTCAGCCAGTGAGGCCTTTGTAAACAGAAATTTTGCATATTAAGCCAGTGAGGCATTTCCGAGTGGTTTTTATTCCCCATGAGGGTTTTCCACTCATGAAAATCATTGTGTCAATATTTACCTTGTGATATTTATGATGTTTTGTGTTGTGAGATTTATGATGCTTTATGTTGCTATACATGTTTCAAGTTGTTTGGTTCTTAAATGATTAAGAGTGTCTTCAATGATTAAGAGTGTCTTCAACAGATTTAAACTGAGTTTACAAATTGTCTGCTCAAATTGGATTGAAAATAGTTTATTGCCTTGAACACTGATTCAGCCCCCACCTCTCAGTGTTTACTATACTCCAACAATGCCTTGGTGACTGCTAGCCATATCAAAATCACAATTGGTTACATATTTTCCCAGCTACAAATTGTTATTCATACATTCGTTTCAGTGTCACTAATGAATAGAAACTTACTTCTGTGCAAGGATGAGAGAGTTGATGTTGTCATGTTATCTTCTAGCTTCATAAACTCTAATCATGTATGATAGTTTAGAAAGAAAGCATAACTTGATGGTTCCTTTTCATTACCGAAGATCTTTCTGTCAGTAGGTTACTGTTACAAGCAATTCCATAATTCTACCAATAAATTGTCATTGACTTCAAACTTTTTTAATAGATTTATACGTAGTATGAAATACTCTAGGGCTAGCACTACAAACGTTAACTTATATAGGTAGTTGTAAAGGTGTTACATTCAATTCATTATTTTTCCCTTAGCTCAAAATGAGGCATCTACTGAGTGCCCTCTCAGTAATCTAGAAAGTGTACCAGAACTAAAATATGAGTTATGAATTGTGGCCATCCAAAGCTGTCAACTGCTTATTTTTCTTGTTTTCCGAGATTTCTTCTGTTGACAATGTGAAAGTATCTGCAGCTGACTGACACGACCATGTAAACCTGATCGTGACAGTAACAAGTTTGTATTTCCGTCCATATTTTTCTTGTTTTTCGAGATTTCTTCTGTTGACAATGTGAAAGTATCTGCAGCTGACTGACACGACCATGTAAACCTGATCGTGACAGTAACAAGTTTGTATTTCCGGGCATGGACGGATGTCTTTGATTGATGGTTTGAGTAAATTTGGTATTTTTATCTCATTTGCAGCAGCCAAGTGTGCCCATTCATGCTATTTATTATCCAAGATGTTTCATTCTCTTTGTTTGGGAGGAAACGTATAAAATTGAAACCTATTATATTTTTATAATCTAAGAATTCTAGTCTTTAGGGTTCATATTTTGAAACCTCTTAGATTTTTATAATCTATTTCTTTTGTTTTGGTGTAGTCTCAAGTCTAGGAAGCAAATGAAGGATGTTTAGTTCATATTTTGATTATGGCTGCTGGGTATACTAAAATGATAATTCTATTTAATGCACCTCATTTGATAATTTTTCTATCTTCTAGAGTTTTTTTTGTTTTGTTTCCGTTGACAAATGAATTAGACACATAAGAATTACACTATTTGTTAGTCCATTCTTCATCCAGAGATTGAGCATTTGGTCAATAGCTTTGATAGTCCCTTCCAATGCATTTTCTCCATCCCCTACACTGTTCATATTAATGTCTTGTACAACATACAAATCCTAGTATTGAAGAAGAATTATTAACATCCAACGTAATCACCCCGATGTGCCATTTTTTTGTGAATTTTCCCAAGATCTTCCAACTTAATAAGGATTATTTAATGCACATTGATTGCATTACACAAAAATGCCCTAGAAAAAGAAGTATATTCCAATGCTGATATCTTGGAAACTAAGTGAGCCAAAAAGATGCAAGCCTAATATAAGTAACTCTAAAACAACATGAAAGTCTAATACAAGTAACTCTAGTAACTCTAGTACAACAACATGAAAGTCTATTATATCATGAGATTTTCATAATAATGTAAATTTGTTAAAAATTGTATCTAATGTATATTTGCTCACTATTGTTGGTGTATGTAGCTAGGTCAGAGCCCTTCTAGGGCCGACCTAGCACACCTAACACGTGTTTGTATTAATCAAGCTCTATGATGGTGGCATATGTAACTTGTATAATTTGCATCTTAATTGTGGCATATTCTTCTTGGCACCAATATTGACAAGGTCAACCTAAGGCAATTTGGAGGGCTAGTGTCACATATATATGTAATGTCAACTTTATTGTTCTAACATACAATTCAGTGAATACCTTCTATCTTCCATCAAGCGATTACATCTATATTTCAATATCCTACAACAAGCATCTTTGTGATCAGTGAATTACATTCAGGAGACAGTGAATCATCATTAGAAGTCAATGAATTTTTCGTAGATGCACAATGTATACCTTCGAAAGCACAACGAATCTTTGGAGGACTGCGAACTAATCTAAAGAGGCAACAAACATCATCTAAGTGGCAGCGAACATCATCCCTGTGACAACGAACCAAACTTGATGACATCAACTTCAATCTGCCATCCTTTGTGTGATAGCAACATTAGTACCGCAGATAAGTTTATCACAGTTGTATGTCCTAGGTTATTGTGCTGATAGCTTCAAGTGGTGAAGCTCATTGTAAAGATTCAATTGGTTATTGTCTAATAAAGATCTGGGATTTGTTGCTGGGTTTTTTGGGAGGTTTTCCTAGGGTATATTGGTGTGATTTGTCTTGTTTTTTGTTATTGCTATCTAATTGCTAGAGTTTGATCCTAAAATTAACATGGTATCGGAGCTTGGTTCAAATTGATTGTGATCAGATTGATAGCAACACTTCACCTTCTTCTTGCCATTTCCAACATTGAAGATGGTGACCGGTTTAAAGGTCGAAGATAGACTTGACGGAGCTTTGAAATTCACCTTGTGGAAGGTTGGAGTCATTATTGCACTTGAAGAGAATGATCTACTTTAGTTTGTAGAAGGAAAAGATCAGCCTGAGCCTGAAGATCAAGAGGAGGAACTCCAATTCAAGAAGAATGCAGTCAAAGTCAAGAAGATCCTCATTGACTCCGTGAAAGATCATCTTGTTCCCATCATCTCCAAGATGCCTACGACTAGAGATATGTTCAAGAAATTGGAGGGGATGTATGAGATCAACAACACAAGTAGAGCACTTGCATTGTGTGAGCAGCTTCATCAAGTCAAGATGGCGAAGGGAGATTTTGTCATCACCTATTTCATGAAGATTTCATAATTGAGAGATCAACTCAACACCATTGGAGATGAAGTTGTGGACAAGGGCCTAGTCATGGTTGCATTGAATGGTCTTCCTCACTAATGGGAGCCATTTATCCAAGGCATAAGTGGGAGATCCAAATTTCCCAAATTCGATCGCCTTTGTGCATAATGTATTCAAGAAGAGTCAAGGTTGATATCAAGAGGAATTGAGTGTAATCATTATGATGTGGAAAATCAAGTCCTTGCTACACACACTTCTATGGAAAGAGGCAAAAGAAGAAAGAGGGATAGTGACAGAGGTTCGGATCCTGTTCTGAAAAAGAAGGACGACTTATCTCACATTCAATGTTTTAGGTGTGACAAGTATGGTCACATTGCTCGAGAGTGCAAATCTAGGTCTACTTATCTTGCTTCTTCAATGGAAGTTGACATAGGGACACCTTAGGAGGAGCCAAGGTCAAATGTCAACTCTGAAGGGTTCTTGTTCTAAAAGGTGGAAATACCAATTTTTTAGCTTCAACGGGAGCCTAACTTTCCAACTTCAAAGGGAGCCATGCATCATTTGGTTAATGAGTTCTTCTTTGTGAGGGAGAAGTTCGAGGTGCAATCCCTTGTTAATGCATTCTTCTCTACGAGAGAAGTTCGAGGTGAAAGCCCTTGTTCTTCCCTCTGTGAGAAGGCATGGTGGTAATACTATCTTTTCTAGGAGAAGTTTGAGGTGAAATCCCTCCTCCACCCTCTGTGAGTAGGCATGGTGGATTAATCATCTGCGAGTAGGCATGGTGGATCCATCCTCTGTGAGTAGGCATGATGGATGCCATGGAAGAGATTCCATGATATACTTGTGTTTCTTCACCCTCTGTGAGTAGGTATGGTGGACCCACCCTCCGTGAGTAGGCATGGTGGATATGTTTCAGCACTTGTGCTTGTTCACCCTCTAGGAGTAGCTATGATGAACCTCATCCATGGGAGTAGCCATGGTGGTTGTATTCATAGGAGCAACCATGTATCTCAGATCTTGTGAAGGTCTCCTTGTTGGCATTTTGCATATAGATTGCATTAATGATATGTTGTCATTGATGTCAATTGAACCGGTAATGGTATTTATGTTATTGTTAATATTGTTGTTTTTGATATTGGCTAGTAATCAGTAGGAAGAGCTTTGTGGAAGATGTTGTAAACCGGTATGTTAAGTTTGTGAGTTGAACCGGCAAACCGTTGTAAAGGGTTAAACCTTTCTTTGCAATATAACCGGTAAACCCTACCTGTTGTTTTTTTGTTAAACCCTAACCGATCAAGTTTGTTGGTTTATTATCTGATGAGCAGTAATGATGGAGACATGTGTGATCATTGTATGAGGATAAGTTCAGATTGTTTTGGTGCATTTGTTTGATGTCTTGGAAGGAGCAAAGTGGATTGCATCTAATGCATAGCCCGTGATGAGTTACAAAGTCCGATGAAGCGGTTGGGATTTTCTTGAAGAATGTGAAGAGATTGTTATGATTTCTAACGACCAACATTGTACCGACTTGTTTGTAATCTCGATGATGAGAATTAGGTTTTTGTTGTGTTACCAACCTAATTGATTTGTATTTAAGGTCAATGAAGTTGTTTGTAAAAGTTGTTGGCAAGATTGGCAGAAACCTGTTGAGTTTGTAGTTGCCTAACCAGTGAATGGATTTGCACTTTGAGTAAAGGCAGATTGAAGCTTAAAAGGATCTGATCAAGCAAATGTAGTGTTATTCAAACAGATCAAGAAAACCTATTGTTTTCTAACAATTATAACAGAAGTGAAATCCCTTAACAGGTAAGCTCTAACAAAGCTTGGTTACTTATTAAATCCTCTAATAAGGTGGTTCATTAGCTTGGATTCTTAAATCCTCCAACGAGGTTACTCCTAACAGGGTATTGTGCTTTTCATCTAGGCATATTTGTAAATCCCTTAACCAGGTGATTACTAACTGGAATTAGTTCTTAACAGGACTTATTGCAAAGCTTTAACAAGCTTGGCTCCTAACAGGGTGAACTTCAGAAGAGTTCAGATAGCTATCCTTGTGAGTCTCATCTCATTGTAGTTTTTACCTATTTGGGTTTTCCACGTATAAACATTTGTGTCAAGTGGTGAATGTTTTTGTGGTTATGATCTTATTTGTTGATTTGATTAACTTCTGATAAGGCATGATAACTAGAAGCATTGAGAGATGAATATGTTGAGATATGATTAAGTATTGTTGATGTTTACAATGATTGAAGTTGTTTACTGTTAAGTTGTCATAACAGTCAAACCGGTTGATGTCAAGTATTCTTATGAATATTGATCTTGACAGTGATAAGTTTACTGTGTGATTGAATTTGAGTTTGAGAACTTTGTATCAATTTTTTAGTAAACTGATTCACCCCCCCCACCTTCTCAATATTCTACCAGATACTTATTCTTTCATCATACCATCAATTGGTATTAGAGCATCTCAGGTCCTCTTTAATCTAAAAGCCTAACAGCTTGAGGAAAAGATCTTGTAGATCATGATGAAGAAAGAAGGTTCGAAGTTCAACAAAGATAACTATAGAATATGGAGCGACAGAATGAAGATTTACATTAAGAGTCTTGGTAGTCAGTATTGGGATCATATAGAAACTAAGTATATTACACCTACCGGAACCCTGACTGATGATCAGAAGAAAGAACGACAAGAAAATAACCAAGCATTAGAGGCTATTATTAGTTCCTTGTCTGATGTTGAATATGTAGATGTTCATGGTTTTGAAACTGCATATGAAGTATAAAAAAAACTTGAAGATATTTATAGCGGTGATGAACATGTTAAGATTGATAAAGAGGAGAGTCTAAGAGGAAAGTTTGATGACATGAGAATGTCTGAGGGTGAGAATATCCCGCAGTATGGTCAAAGGATAAAAGAGATAGTTGGTGAAATAAAGAGTGTAGGAGGGAAAGTGGAAGATGCCACAGTGATCAGTAAGGTATTGAGAACCTTGCTGGCAGTCTATGCTATCCGAGTTGCAGCTATTCGGGAGCTGAAGTCCATTGACAAAACTAAGGATCTCTTAACTCTATTATTGGCAAACTTACTGATTTTGAACTAAATGGCTATGATGGTAGTGTACAGAAATTAGAATCTACATTCAGAGCTTCTGTCTCTAACCCATCTGTGAGAAAAAGTAGAGATACTAGTCATGGTTATGAATCTAGATCCAACAGAGATGTTGATGATGAAGACAACTTAGTGGAACTTGAAGCATTGTTGGCAAAACGACTACCTAGAGGCACTGGTAAATATAGAGGTAAGCTACCTTTAAAATGTTTTGCATGCAACATGATTGGTCATATAGCAGCTAATTGCCCTAATGGTGAAAAAGAATACAAGAGAGACAAATTTAAGAAGTATAAGGGTAAAGGCAAGAGAGATTGTCTTGTAGCTATTGACAGTGGTATTACTGATGAAGAATCTGATGATGATGCTAGTGAAGATATTGTGTTTGTAGCTATTAAGGAAGAAATATCATATCAGAAGGCACTAGTATCTAGGATGGATAACTTTGATGGTTGGATCATTGATAGTGGTTGTTCACATCACATGACCGGTGATCGGAGCAAATTTATGTCCCTGAAGGAATTTGATGGCGGTGTTGTCAAATTTGGCAATGACTCACCCTGTATGGTTAAAGGTAAGGAAGTTATTTCTCTTAATGGGAAGAGCAGTGCTGATGATGTCTATTGGGTTGAAGGCCTAAAGCACAATCTTCTGAGTGTGGCACAACTTAATGACAAAAGATACCCATTGGAGTTTAGAAATGGTATGTGCAAAATCTTTGACAACAAAGGTGAATTGATTGCAATCGAGAAATAGACCAGAGGTAATCTATTTCATCTTAATCTTAAAGTTAGAAACTGTTTGATTGCAAAGATAGATGATAGTTGGCTTTGGCATAGGAGACTTTGTCAAATAAATTTTGGCAATATTGTTAAAGTAAGCAAGTCTAAGACTGTAAGAGGTTTGCCTCAGCTAGACAAATCGGTTAATGTTCTTTGTAAAGAATGGCAGTTAGGAAAGATGGCTTCGTCAACTTTCAAGAGTAAGTCCTTCTCAACAGAGCACTTGTTAGATTTGGTTCATACAAATCTATGTGGACCAATAAGAACAAGAAGCATTCAAGGTGACAGATATTTCATGATCTTTACTGATGATTGTTCAAGGATGATGTGGGTCACATTCTTGAAGGATAAGAATGAAACTTTTGGTAAATTCAAGGCATTCAGGGCCTTAGCTGAGAAAGAGAGCGGCAAAAAAATAAAATGTCTGAGAATAGATCAAGGTGATGAATTTACTTCTGAGGAATTCACTAAGTACTATGATGAGAATGGTATCAAGAGGCAACTTTTTGCACTAAGGACACCACAACAGAATGGTATAGCAGAGAGAAACAATTGGTCAATAATTGAAGCTATTAGGACAATGTTGATACAAGGAGGTGTAGCGAAAACATTTTGGAAAGAAGCTGTAAGTACAACTGTCTACACAATGAACCGATTTCTGGTGAAACGAGGTAAGGACAAGACCCCTTATGAATACTGGTATGGCAGATCACCTGATGTTAGCTATTTTAAGATATTTGGAAGCAAATGTTTTATTAAAAGAGGTGATTACATAAGCAAGTTTGAAGTTAAGAGTGATGAAGGCATATTTCTTGGCTATTCCACCAAGAGTAAGGCATATAAATGCTTCAACAACTGGATACAGAGAATTGTTGAGAATGTTGATGTTCATGTAGATGAATGTCCTGAAGTCTCAAAAGGAACCAGTTTAGACAAAAAGAATGAAGATTCTTTCATTTTGCTTTTGGAACCTAAAACTGTTAAATCAGAAACCAGTAAAGCAAATTCTAATGTACTTGTTCAACCGGAACAAATAAATTTAGAAGAAGATGATAATGAAGAAGTTAACCTGAAGAGAACGATCATGTTATTCCTAGGTATGTGAGACTGAATCACAGTCTTGAACAAATTATTGGGGATAAGGATGTTGGAGTACTAACTAGAAGGAGAATAAGAGAGAACTCTTGCATGATCTCCACCTTTGAACCTAGAAGTGCTAAGGAGGCATTTGGTGATGATCATTGGGTTAAATCTATGGAGGAGGAATTGGATCAAATTGAGAAGAACAATACCTGGACCCTGGTACCCCAACCGGTAAACAAGAATGTTATAGGTACTAAATGGGTGTTCAGAAACAAGTTAAATGAAGATGGTGTTGTAGTTCGCAACAAGGCAAGATTAGTCTGCAAAGGTTATGCGCAAGAAGAAGGAGAAAATTATGGAGAAACTTTTGCACCTTTTGCACCAGTAGCAAGTCTGGAAGGTGTCAGAACTTCAGTTGCATTTGTAGCTCATAAGAAGTTCAAGGTATACCAAATGGATGTTAAGTCTGCATTTTTGAATGGGATATTGGAAGAAGAGGTTTATATAGAGCAACCTAATGGTTATGCATTGACAGATAAGGAAGACATGGTATGCAGATTGCATAAAGCTTTGTATGGATTAAAGCAGGCACCTAGAGCATGGTATGAACGACTTCATACACATCTGATGAAGATAGACTTTGCTAGAACTAGTGATGACAACAACATTTATCTCAATTCTGAAGGAGATGAAATACTGGTCAGTGAAGTATTTGTTGATGACATTATATTTGGAGGTAATGATGACATGAGCAATAGTTTTGCAGACGAAATGAAGAATGAGTTTGAGATGTCATTAGTAGGGGAAATAAAAGAATTCATAGGCTTGCAAATACAGCAAATGAAGAATGGTATTTTCGTTACTCAATCTAAGTATGTGAAAGAGGTTTTGAAGAATTTTGGTATGAGTGACTATAAACTAGTTGGAACCCCAATGGTTACAAGTTGTAAGTTGTCCAAGGAAGATAAATCTAAGTCTGTAGATGAAAAGGAATACAGATCAATGATTGGCAAATTACACTATGTTGTTCACAGTCGACCGGATGTTGCCCATGCAGTTGGTATAGTTGCTAGATTTCAAAAGAATCCAAAGGAAGCACATCTGATGGCAACAAAGAGAATTTTTAGATATCTGAAAGGTACTGTTGACTATGGGTTATGGTATCCATATGGTGGAAATTTTGATTTGAAGGCATACACAGATGTTGATTGGGCAGGAAATATTGATGACCAAAAGAGTAGTACCGGTGGAGCATTCTTTCTAGGAGGAAGGCTAGTTTCATGGAGTAGTAAAAAGCAGAGTTGTACTTTACAATCTATTGTTGAAGCTGAGTATGTAGCAGCTTACATGAATTGCACACAAGCTATTTGGATGAGGCGTATTTTGGAAGGTTTTAAGATGAAAATCTCAGAACCTATAAAGATTCTATGTGATAATACAAGTGCAATAAACATCTCTAAAAATCTTGTTTTGCATGCAAGGACTAAGCACATTGAATTGAAGTATCACTTCTTGAGGGAAAAAGTTCAAAGTAAAGATGTTATGTTGGAGGATGTTTCTACCAAAGAGCAGCTTGCAGATATCTTTACCAAACCTCTGTCTAAGACCACTTTTGAGTATCTTAGAATTCAATTGGGGGTTGTCCCTCTTCATGAAGTTAGTTGAGCATGATGCTGATTGCATCAGTCCCTGAATTACATGTAGAATTTTACATGGATTAATGAAGAAGTGGATATATTCCACAGGGGGAGCATCAAGTTGCAGTATGTTGTTGATGCACAGTGAGAGAAGAATTACATGTTTTTACTTTCACTTTGGCATTGTTGTCAAAGGGGGAGAAGAATTATGTGTATGATTAGGGAAACCAGCAGTAGGTTGAAGACAGATAGAGCAAGGTGAATACTTGGTAATGTAAACCAGGATTCCTATTCACCAATCTCAACAACAATTAGAGGAGTTGATATTTGTATTGCCATCAGGGGAGATTGTTGGCATTTTGCATATAGATTGCATTAATGATATGTTGTCATTGATGTCAATTGAACCGGTAATGGTATTTATGTTATTGTTGATATCGTTGTTTTTGATATTGGCTAGTAACTGGTAGGAAGAGTTTTGTGGAAGGTGTTGTAAACCGGTATGTTAAGTTTGTGAGTTGAATCGGTAAACCGGTGTAAAGGGTTAAACCTTTCTATGCAATATAACCGGTAAACCCTACCTGTTGTTTTTTGTTAAACCCTAACCGATCAAGTTTGTTGGTTTATTATTTGATGAGATGGAGACACGTGTGATCATTGTATGAGGATAAGTTCAGATTGTTTTGGCGTGTTTGTTTGATGTCTTGGGAAGGAGCAAAGTGGATTGCATCTAATGCATAGTGCGTGATAAGTTACAAAGTCCGATGAAGTGGTTGGAATTTTCTTGAAGAATGTGAAGAGATTGTTATGATTTCTAATGGTCAACATTGTACCAACTTGTTTGTAATCTCGATGATGAGAATTAGGTTTTTGTTGTGTCACCAACCTAATTGATTTGTATTTAAGGTTGATGAAGTTGTTTGTAAAATTTATTGGCAAGATTGTCAGAAACTTGTTGAGTGTGTAGTTGCCTAACCGGTGAATGGATCTGCACTTTGAGTAAAGGCGGATTGAAGCTTAAAAGGATCTGATCAAGCAAATATATTGTTATTCAGACAAATCAAGAAAACCTGTTGTTTTCTAACAATTACAGCATAAGTGAAATCCCTTAACCAGGTAAGCTCTAACAAGCTTGGTTACTTATTAACCTCTAACAAGGTGGTCCATTAGCTTGGATTCTTAAATCCTCCAGCGAGGTTACTCCTAACATGGTATTGTGCTTTTCATCAAGGCATATTTGTAAATCCCTTAACCGGGTGATTCCTAATCAGAATTAGTTCTTAACAGGACTTATTGTAAAGTTTTAACAGGCTTGGCTCCTAATAGGGTGAACTTCAGAAGAGTTCAAATAGCTATCCTTGTGAGTTTCATCTCACCGTGGTTTTAACCTATTTGGGTTTTCCATGTATAAACATTTGTGTCAAGTGGTGAATGTTTTTGTGGTTATGATCTTATTTGTTGATTTGATTAACTTCTGATAAGGCATGATAACTAGAAGCATTGAGAGATGAATATGTTGAGATATGATTAAGCATTGTTGATGTTTAGAAAGATTGAAGTTGTTTACTGTTAAGCTGTCATAACAGTCAAACCAGTTGGCGTTAAGTATTCTTATGAATATTGATCTTGATAGTGATAAGTTTACTTTGTGTGATTGAATTTGAGTTTGGGAACTTTGTATCAATTTTTCAATATACTGATTCACCCCACCTCTCAGTATTCTACTGGATACTTATTATTTCATCATACCATCACTCATCCCTAGCTAAGAGGGAGTGTTGGTGTATGTAGCTAGGTCGGAGCCCTTCTAGGGCTGACCTAGCACACCTAACATGTGTATGAGCCTACCAAAGCATAAAATGTGTTTGTATTAATCAAGCCCTATGTAGGTGACATATGTAACTTGTATAATTTGCATTGCAACTGTGACCTATTCCTCTTGGCGTCAATATTGACAAGGTCGATCAAGGCAATTTAGAGGGCTAGTGTCACATATATATGTAATGTCAACTTTATTGTTCTAACACACAATTCAATGAATACCTTCTATCTTCCATCAAGCAATTACATCTATATTTTGGTATCCTACAACAAGCATCTTTGTGATCAACGAATTACATTAAGGAGACAACGAATCATCATTAGAAGTCAGTGAATTTTTGGTAGATGCACAACGTATACCTTTGAAAGCACAGTGAACCTTTGGAGGACTGTGAACTGATCTAAAGAGGTAGTGAACATCATCTAAGTGGTAGCGAACATCATCCATGTGACATCGAACCAAACTTGATGACAACTTCAATTTGTCATCCTTTGTGTGACAGCAACATCAGTACCACAGATAAGTTTATCAATATTGTATGTCCTAGGTTACTGTGCTAATAGCTTCAAGTGGTGAAGCTCATTATAAAGATCAATTAGTTATTATCTAGTAAAGATCTGAGATTTGTTGTTGGGTTTTTTACCTCCAAGAGGGAGGTTTTCTCAGGGTATATTGGTGTTATTTGTCATGTTTTTTGTTATTGCTATCTAATTGCTACATTCAAATCCTAAAATTAACAACTATAAATATCAAAATGGTCTATTAATGGTAAAGGGGTTGTGTCCAATTAGTGAGGATGATGATGTGTTACACTTATAGCTAAAAAACACTTGGACTTAATAATAACTAAGTTGGCTCAAAAATTCTCAAAATGTAATGGAAAAAACTTGAAACTAACAATATACAATTCTCACACTATACCAAATCATAGCCAATGCACCTTTAGTCTCTTTTGTAACTGACAATAATTAATAACTCTAATACCATTTCAAAAAAATGAAGTTTGAGATTTTGAGTGAATGTTTGAACAGTTGTTATAGTTAATTGATATATATCATTAGCTATGAATCTGAATCATGATACATTTATTGATGTTAGAGTATTCTCGTGATTAATTTTATTATTGTTATATTTGCTATCATGATATATTTAATTGCTTTCTTTTAACATGTTATAGACAATTTTTTTAAAACATTCTAATTTTTTTCTTGTAGTAAGGATGTTTGGCCACTCCTAGGATGTTTGAGGGACTCTCAAATGTCTCCAACAATCTTGAGGGCCACCAAATGTCAATATGATGTTTCCTCTTGCTACAACATGTTTCAAAAATGTTTTGAAGTTTTGAAGAGTTTTGGAGATGACCAAGGGACATCCCTTGCTATCCTATTATACCCAAAACATCCCATTATACCTAAAACACCATTGGGGTTAGGGATGATGGTTTGAGAACCGCAGAACCCTATGGAACACATAAAATAGATGTATGATTGCTAATCATTTTTAATCCATTTGAAAGGTAGGATGAATTTGATGGATTGGCCCCCTTGTTGTAGTAGCTTAGCTTAAGGAGGCTATTGTAACAAATATATACTTACTCATCATGTTATAAATAATATAAAATACAAGTATATTAGATACATGTTGGGGATTTTTCTTGTTTTAGACCTTAACCTAGTTTCCAATTATCCTTTAAGGGTGCAAGGAATCCAATAGCTTGTTGGACCTTAGAATGACTAAAGGATGAGGCATTATGAATAAAATGGGTTAGACAAGATCAACACGTGAGAAATTGAGAGAGTTCCTCTCTCCTAGTTTGAGCTTGATCAAGCTTATGGTGTAAAGTAAGGATTTTGGGACATAAAAATTTTTGGATAAGGGGAAATAAAATTTCTAATCACATTCATTCGAAGCTTTTTTTTTAATAAAGATGACACACACATAACTTCTATTCAAAGGTACATATGATTGAGTGAAACAATTTTATTATTCACTAATATGCCTTTGAACAAAATTACCTTCAAACAAAGACTCCTTCATTTGGAGATCTTGTCAAAAAAGAAAGAACTAGGAAAAAAGAAGGTTTTTTAGCCCTTGTGGGTTGTTATTTGCAAAAAATCCATTGTAGCATGTTTTTGAAATTGTGATGCCAAACCAATGATTTGCTACATCTATGAAACATTGAGTTTTGTCAATGCCACATCAAGAGTTTGTTCCAAGTTTACTTCGAGCGGAGGTCATGGATAGATGACATGGTCGGCCAGGGCTACGAGGAAGGAAAAAGACAATTTAAGTCATGTATGTAGGTTCATTATTGGAGCCCTAGGTTGAAACTTCATCTACCTTTCCAAAAATAATATGGTACAAATTTTGTAATTAACCTTGTTTTCTTTAGGCCATTATTTTTTTAGTTTACATGCTAATGAAAATCCCAAGTTCTTTATTTTCCTTGAGATAAAGCCCTAAGTTGAATCCCTCCATTACCATCTCCTCTTCATATATTCCCATTATTGAATATTTGACCATGAGGAGAATTCTAATCACAATGCTCACATAGAATATCTTGATATAGAAAATAAGTTAGACAACTAGAATAAATCACAAATCTTAAAAGATAAATGAGTTAGGTGATGATAAACAATCATCATTCTTAGTTGATGAACTCTAGTACCTTATTTGATTAAATATTACAAACTAGACATGTTGAAAGTGTTGAACTGACGACATAACTTAGGGGGGTGGCGGGGGCTAGGAGAATCGGTTCGAAACTTCAAAACAAGTAAATTGTAAATAGCATTCAACCATTCAACAACAACACTGAAAACACATCAACCACCTTGAACAATTTTAAGAGACTCCATACATCTTGAGTTTTTTTCCTACACCTTCCTTTCATGATTGCGGAGACTTCATGGAGACACCTTTGGTTTTGTTTCTTCCCAAGGGGAGGAACGATGTTCAGTGATCACGGAGTAGCTTCCTCATTCAGTTCAATCTTCTGTGCATATTCTACATTGGGGGGGGCTACTTGGTCTCTCTTCTCTCTTATGGGGGACTTTTTCCTCATATGGGGTTTTGTCCTTCTTCCTTGAGAGTTCTTTTGTATTTTTATCTCTTTTGGAGGGAGTTTTTTCCCACGTGGTTTTCTCTCTTTCTCTGTTTGTGGGAGATTGCATTGCATTTGTACATGGGTACATAATACGGCCTTGTAGTTAGGACTCATCTTGCATTGTTAGTTTGAGTCTACATTCCCTTAAGTTTCACTTAAGGGGGTGTTGGTGTAAATTATGTCTCATTAATTACACTTTACTTAAGTTAACTTAGATAATGCATTTCACAGTAGTTTGCATATGAGACACTCAGGGAAGTGTGCACATGGGGAAGTTGTTTCTAGGAGAAATTCCACCTTTTGTGGTCTTATCTTGTTGTTACATTCCACCTTCGGCAAATGATCCACTTCTTGTGGAAAATTTTATTATTTCTCCTACCTACCCTCACCTACGCTTGTTTTTCATTGGACCACATGTCATGATTGTGTGCTCACATATCCATATGGTCTTGTCTTTATAAGCAGACTCATCTTCATTGTATGGTTGATCCAATTGATCATATTTTGCATCTTGATGAGAATACAGTTTATTCTTATCAATCTTTTGTCTCTCTTGTTTGTTCTATTCATTGGGCTCTAGATCTTGGTTATTTTTGACAAATTATTATAGAGTTTAATCTACAAAGATTGAAGGAATATAGATTTACAATATCCAAGAAAGAGGATGTTTTATAGGGCTGAGAATAGGGGATTGAAGAATTCAGCCTGAGAGAACAGTTTGAATGCATAGATAAGGTGCAGGGAATAAAAGAATTATAAATAAAAGAGTTTGTTAAGATTTATAAACTTCAATGATATGTGTGTTTGCCAATGAATATTAGTATGATATAAGTTCATCTTTCTAGTCTATAATCTTTTATTTATTAGAAGTTGAGTCTTTACTTAATTAAAGTAATTTTGAATTGTGAATGTTTAAGGTTAGAAGGAGCTCTTGCATCAGTTACTTAGTCCTAAAATCAATATTTTGGATAAATAATTGCAACATTCAAGTAGTTGGAATCTACTAACAATGACTACAAATAGAGTAACAACAACTACATTTTATTTGAACAAGTTTAAATTGAATGATAACTATTGATGCATAAATCTATATTTAAAATACAATGTGCAGTTGTGTAAGATGCATAAATCGATATTAAAAATAATTTGTATAGTTGTATAAGCTGAAGTGGCTATATATTGAAATATTGATGAGGTGAATAAGCAATAATAAAAAAACTAACTCCCAACCATGTTTGTAGAATTTCTATAAACTAATTTGTTGTAAATGTTCCAACTAGGATGATGGTTAATGAAACATCCACACCCTATAATCTATATTATCATGGTTTACCTTAATTGACGGTAAATGAACATTCCAGATTATCTCAACACAAATCATTATAAAAACTATACTCAAGAGAAACTCTTTAACATTATGTAATACAAAAATACAAGTGTGTTGTTCTGATTTCCTATGTTGTGTAATTTATTTCAAATTTACAGTTAGCCAATTTGTTATTGGTTTGAAGATTTCAAGTTTTTGTGTGATGTAATTTATTTCAAAAATTACAAAAATACAAGTGTGTTTTTTTCAATTTCCTGTGTTGTGTAATTTTTCAAAAATACAAGACGTCGTCTTTAGTTGTGCAAGTCATTTTGTATCTTGCCTAAGGTTGTGCGCCTTGGTTTGCAAGTCGGAAGAAGTAAGATCTTTGAATGGTGACCATAATCATTGTAAGCATTTGATAAATATATTATGAGTTAGATTCCTACCATGGTTTTCCCTAGTTTTGGTTTTCCACGTAAAAATCTTGGTGTTCTTGTGTGGATGCATTTACTATTTCCGTTATTTACTTTCTAGCATACTGGTTTGAATGGATATTGTGTTTCAAGCAATTTAAATTGATGAATTAGTTTATACTGATTCACCCCCCTCTTAGCATTCAATAGTGTTCAAGAATTAGAGGCCTTATCAACTCCAAACCTACCAAGCATATCAACCCACTATGCCATTAGCTCCACTCAATATGACCCTTAAATAGAAACTATGACCAAAAATTCAGTCTTGGGTTCCCATTTTTGAATATTTAGTATTAAGGAAAGTATCTTTGGTTCAAGGCAAGTTTTGACTTCCATTTTCCAAGCCCAAAAAGGCATTTTTGAATATTTGACTTTGAAAGTGCCTCCTAAATAATTTCACAAATACATAAGACTTCAACATTACAAGGTGAACAAATTATTTAAT
The DNA here is from genome assembly GCF_030272615.1 of Cryptomeria japonica. Lineage (NCBI taxonomy): Eukaryota > Viridiplantae > Streptophyta > Pinopsida > Cupressales > Cupressaceae > Cryptomeria > Cryptomeria japonica. Next base: position 136,878,510 of record NC_081406.1, read on the forward strand.
AAAATAACTAGACTTTATCACAAAATTAAACACCTATGATATTAAAGCTAAACTATTAAAATTTTATAAAAAAATACTCCTAGTTATGCAAGATGGTTCTCATAGCCTAGGATACTCCTGCATCAATTTCACACATTTTAGATCTTTAATTTCTTCATACTCAAAGTATTATTCCATATCATTTATCCAATCAATCAATTCCTTATACTCAAATCACCTACATAGTTATAAATCTTGATTCTAGGTCTCTTTGTTGAATATTCGGGCAACTGAGAGTGGGGGTGAATCAGTTGAAAACTTAAATCAATTTCTTCAACACTTTCATAAATCCAGAGTAACCAACATAATTAATCAAAGTAGATATAACATGAAAACACATACACAAAATAAATTACACAATGAACACCAGATATGACATGGAAAACCCAAGAAGGGGAAAACCATAGAGAATGTTAGTTAACAATATATAACACCAGTTAAGGTGATTTTTACAAAGGGGGCTTACTACCAGAATGATCACTATAGGAGGGCTCACTACCTAGAAAAGGCTCACTGCTAAAGAAAGAAAGAAAAGAAAGAATCAACCACTGCAACATAGTCTGCAAAACCGGAACTACTTCCAGTGCCTCAACACCAACACACTTTGCATATCCTCAACAATTAGATCTTTCCTTTTCAAACTCGCACATCTTCGATAACAATGCTACATAATAACTCATGTAGATCATCCTCAACATATATATATATATATATATATATATATTATTTCTAGGAAACATAATCTTCTAAGTTGGTCGAGATAGAAATCTAAAATAGGTCAACACTAAACATTTTGGTGGTGGGAAGGAATGAGAAGTAGACCATACCTCAACACACATCATCGATCAAATCAGCACATTACATCCTATAACATAAAAAATGTTATCCCTTGTAATTAATGTGACAAGTGGCACTTTCCTCCATGTCATCAGAGGTCAAGCTCTGACATCATGTCCTTTTGTCCATTCAAACCATCCATGTCAGCTCTGGCTAAAGCATTACCAACTCTACCAGCATGTCTCCTTCGAGGACACATGCGCAATGTGAAGACGTTCGTGCAATGCACTAGCATCCCGCAAATCTGATAGTTCGTAGGTGGTCGTTTGAGCGTTATGCATGCACCCAGAAGTAATTGTAACGCATCTGTATGTGTCCACCGATGTTCAGTTTCCTTGCAGAGCCTTTATCTATCAATTTCAAAGGCATTTGGGAGGATTCTTTGGTAAGTTTGGCAATCTTCTTGCAGCTTAATCTCTTGGAGATCACTTTGGATAGCATTCCATCAACACCACTATTGTTATATCATCTCAAGCACACTACACCAACATTTCCAACAATTGTTCGTGAAAGGGGAGTTTCCTTAATCTCTTTCTTTCATTTCTGATACTTTTAATCAATCTTTTGTTGCATCCTTTTAATTATCTTTATCATATTATTATTCCCATGGCTTCTTGGGTTGTTCGTGGAGGTGGAAACACCAAAACGGGGGTCTGATTGTGAGTGTTTTCATCCTTCTCCTTTCCTTTTATTTTATTTTAGTCATTTCGCATCTCACAACTTTTAGCTTAGTTCATTCATTTTTTGTGTTTCATTATATTATCCATATATTTGAAACTTTATGTACGCACTTTGTACTTCGTTCGTACAGGAGGACAGAGCATCGCACTGGTGTCCCAGCTCTATGCGCTCATCCTCGGGACAGAGGCTTGATAAATCCGTTCGTGAGTCCCATATCATGGGTAATTGTCCTGGTTTGTTATTTTATCCCCTGGCTCATTTTAGTGCCAGTTCACAGAGGTAATCAAAGGACAATTTGTCCTCAAAGATGCATCATCCTTGAGGTGACAAATTCCCTCCATTACATTTTTGTGAACCAGACGTGAAATGGGATTATCTTTGTACACTTGCTTTCTGCTCCATTTAGGTGCATTTAGTCTTTTAGATTTTTAAAAGTTTAAAAATCTAAAAGCAAAATAAAATAAAATAAGAGAAGAAGAGGAAAACCAAAAAAAAAAACTTTTATTTGCATTTTGTTTAAATTTCTGCATTTTTTCGTTTATCATTTAAAACCAACTTTAACATTTGGTGTCCCTATAGTATGGCCCTGAATGTCGTGTAGCTTGTCTATGAGATTTACAACTCAGATTGCAACAGGAGCCATAGTCAGGAGGTCATCCAGGAAGAGTTTTCCCCCTGATTGCTACAATCCTCCTCTACCTAACACCATGTAGGGTGAGTAGTCATTTGATCCCAATGAGTTCTTGACCTCTCATAGTCTAAAATCTATTCCGACTGGGGGGCTTCTCCTTCTAATTCTCAATCTAACTCTACTAGGAGTTCTACCCTGTCTTCCCCTCCTATGGTCGATCACAATTCTGTAGTCACTGTGGACCTTGAGAAGATCAATATGTTGGAACAAAATCAGAGAGACTTTGAGGGTTTCTTGAATAGAGAGATTGTCCTCCCCTAGACCGGGAATGTCATGAGTACCTTGAGAGACATGTTAATCTCTAATAAGAGAGGCCTGGAGATGTTGAGGGTTTTGTCCATTATTTTTAAAAACCATGTGCCTCTGGCAGACGCACCCCTATGGACAATCAATATGATCCTTTTAGTTCTTAGGTTAGTGTTAGCATTCTAGGGCTGAGTGCCCACACAATGGGCTCCACCATACCTAGCGTCAGTGCTTCAATAACTCCCTTGGGCTACATAGGCATGGCTAGTAGTTTGACCTTCGTCGTTGCTCGGGTTTCAGTAATCAGCGCTAGCACTACATCTGTTGGTGGCACTAGTCCTTCTAGAGGGTCCGGTGGAAGTGGCGATAGATCTAGCCCACCTCCACCTCCTCCACCTTCTAATCCTGACCTAAATACAATCTTACAGAACATAGGGCAGTTACAGTGGCGGCTAACAAACTAAGCCTCTGCCTTTGGTCAATCATTTGTGTCTGTCTGTTACAGGAAAAGACTCCTTGACATTACCATCCTAAATACTATCCTTCCAACTACTGCTAAGTCCCTGAAGTTTGATAGGTTCAATGGTGATGGGACTCAAACGTGCATATAGATTCCTTTATGACTATGTGTAGTGACTACCATAGTCTAGATTTCATCTTGCTGAAATTGTTCTCGCATTCCCTCAAGGGGATAATGTTAGAATGGTATAGCTCCTTACTTGACCATTCTATTTATACCTTTGATCAGCTTATGGATCTTTTCCTCAAGTGGTTTCAAGAGAACATTGGTAGCAGGGTCACTATCACTGACCTTGTTCATTGTAAATAGAAGCCCAATGAGAAGATCACTGATTTCATTTCGAGATATCAAGCTATCTCGACCAAGATCCCCTTTACCCTCTCAGATAGTGATCTGCAGAGGATGTTTATCAACAATTTGTAGTCGACATTGAGGGAGAAACTATCTCTTAATCCATCTTAGAACTTCGCTAACATGTGCTCTGCTTTCACCGATTGCCAACACACTGTATCGTAGTTCAGAGATACTTCCTTGAATCCTTGCGGTGGGTCCTTTGCAAGCACATCCACGGATAGGTCCCGAAAGAATAAGGTTGTCGCTAATGTTGCGGCAATTCCTCTAATGGCTATTGCACAAGCCCCGCAACAAAATAAAGTCTTCACTAAGTTGAATGAATCCTACTTGAGCATAATGCATCGGTTGTTGAAATACAACCTTATTACCCTTCCAGAAATCAAACCATTGTCTGATAGTCAGCCTTATCTGCATTGGTATGACGGTTTGAAGTTTTGTCATTAACATCGTGTGCCTGGTCATGACACTAAGCCATGTTATTGTCTTTGACATGTTGTCCAAGACCACATTGACAGTGGTGAAATCAAGGTGGATGCACAGAACCACAAATCGAATAAGTTTGTTGATAAAACCAACAACGCCTTGCAAATTTCTATCAATCCTTTCCCTTTGCATTCAACAAACTTTATCTCTACATCGGATCCTTCTTCAGATGATGGTCCATATGTGAACATGGTCACCATGACCCCCATTAGCTCACCTCCAGCCTAGAAGGGGAAGGTATCTGATTTATCCTTGTCATTTACCCCTCTGGATGCCTCGTATTGCAGACATCATGCCCCTCTTTACGTCCCTGTCAAGTTGAACTATCAAAATGTCACAAGTGTGATGGTTGACCCATCTAGCAGAGTCGATGTTATCACAAAGGAGACTCCCTTTGTGAACAGTTGGCATAGATCAGCGTATGATGAATATCACGCAACTTTGAGGATGCATGATGGGTTCTCTATCTGCCCCTTGGATAGTATCACCTTGATGGTCCTTATAGGGCCTAAGGTTGTGTCCTTTGTGTTCATCATCATTCTCGAATCAAACCTCTTCTAAGTTAAGCTCGACATTCCTTGGTTGATTCCTATGGAAGTAGTCCCCTCGGTTGTGCACAAATGTCTCAAGTTTCCCCATGAGGGCATGGTGCATGTCATCTAGGACACTAGATACCGACCCCTGATCGCTCATGGGGATTTTTTCGTTGGACCACTTTTGGCCTGCTCTATTGGGGCCTATGCTTCCACATGGTGATTTAATGTACCACACTTATTATTAGTATAAAATGAGGGATTCGACCCCTAAATCTATACAACCTAGTGTTTTGTTGCCACCTCCTGCATCGACCCCTCCTCCATCGATTCTTGTCTTGGAGTAGGGAGTGCCTCATGTCTCCTCAAAATTGGGGGTCGAGGCTAAGTCTGCTCCCTCGAATACACCTCTGCATCCGCCTAGGACCGCATAGCCTCCAACAATGTCTATTGTTCTTGCAACTACGTCCAATGCAGCCAAGGAAAAGACACCCTTGCTATCAAAGTTCGTGGCCCACCCTCCCTTCGAGCTTCCGATCATGACCGATATTCCTCTACCATCTCGCTACAAGAAGGGGAAGCGCTCTTCTTGTGTTCCATCATCTCTACTTGCACCTTCCTCACAACCTATGCTAGCACCCTCTGTTCCTCTGACCTCTCCTCGAGCGAAACGAGGTAGGGCGCTTGTTGTTGTGAATATGGTGCCTCTCCAGGATGCATCTCTTGTTTTATTAGTTGGGCCTTCTCCCATCCTTGATACAATTCTAGAGGCCTCTCCTATGGAGCATGATGCTCCTGAATCCTCTCTGACTCCGATTGGTGGTCCTCACCTCCGTCAGAATCAGCGTGCGTGTGAGCATAAACACTTTCAACAGGCCCAAACTTAAGAGCGTGATGATGCCTTATAGTTTGCTAATGTAGCTCTGACACCCAACGATGTTGTTTTAGAGTCTATTACCTCGATTGCTCCCATTTCTGCACCTATTTCGATCTCGCTCCTTGCTTCTTTAGGGGCTTTCGATCAACCTCCCTCTAAACAGGTGCAATTTTTCATCGCTCCTTCTTTGGATCCACCTCTTATCACTTCTTTGTCGGAAATGCCTCCCTTGTCTTGGCCCCTTAACATGTCACATACATAGGTGGTGCCTAGTGTAGCTTTGTCTACCCCGCTTACTTCGCCACCACTCTAGCATCCAAATTTTCCTAGGGTCCTTCAGCCTGCTACGGTTGATAGGAGGCCTAACACTCCTATCTTGTGTAGGCACAAGTTTGAGCAGGGCGTTGTTCTGGAGTTCTTACGGTGCAAGTCTTCACAGGTATTTTCTTCATCCCTTCCTTTGCCTATCTCAATGCTTGTTGGTTTACCTATTTTTGTTTGTATTCGAGAAGGCCTCGCCTTCTCCTAATTTTGTCACTGCCCCTCTTCTAGAGGTCGACAGTTTTGTTCTTGTTTCATCTTTTCCAAGTGAGTCACATGCATCCTCCAGGGAGGCCTGCATGTTTGGCTTCTTGGAGGACATACAAGCCTTGTCTACTATCTTTAGACAATTGTTGACCCTCACCTCCTTCGAGCCTATAGACGAAGACGTCGTTGCTACTCTGTCTCTTTCCCTCGCTGCTGCTGAGGCACCCGGTGCGACACTTGCGGTAGTCCCTCTCCAAGATCACCGCCTTCTCCCTATGACCTAGATTGGGAGGACAAGGCTCTTCTTGAGGATGATGATCTCCTACAATACGATCCCCTCCTAAGGGTTGATTGTTAGGACTTATTTTTCATCTATATATGCTTGCATGTGTGTGTGATTGTGTTCCCATGTGCTTGATTTATCTATTTGTTCCCTCCTGGAGGACCCAAGTCACTCTGTAGGTACTTGGATATGGGAGGTTGACTTTTTTATCCATTGTGCTCTCCTGAAGGACTCGAGTTACTCTGTAGGTGCTTGGATACAGGGGATTTTCTGTCGTACACATTCCTCTATTTGTCTACCTCCTTCTATTTGTCATATCTTGATTTTTGACATTCAGGAACGATGCAAAGCGTTGGGGGCATTCTTTTCCTTCTTCCATGTTGACCCAAATTTTTATTTTCTCTTTGTCTTCATGTGCTCTTCTTCAAATCTGATAATTTTGGCACTATGACGATACACCCATCTCATAGTGATACTATATATCTTTTTGACACTGTTATGGTTATGATGTCAAACTATCAGATCCCCATGTCCTCTTGCATTGCATATTTTGATGTTGTGGATATCTATGTGCCACTTTCTCTTGGTTGCATTCCACGGAAACATCTCGTTATGTTGACATGTCACAACTGCTCTTCTCCTTAGAATGACATGCCTTTCATGCCTATCATTCTAAGGGGGGGAGCATCATATGTGCACTTATCTTTTTAGCTTTGGAATTTGTCCTTTTAGCTTTTGCATTGGTGTCTTTTATCATTATTTTCCTTGTTTGCCTAGGTGGAGGCCAAACCACTTGATCTTTTTCTTTTTCAAGATCGCTTAGGTGAGGGCCAAACCACTTGATCTTTTCTTTTCCCGTGGTCGCCTACATGGGGGCCAAACCATTCTTGAGTGCCTTTGTAGGGACCAACCTACTCCTTACCAAATTTATCTTCCCTATTGCATGGCTATCTAGCACGTTGCTACCCATGCTAGTAAATCTATCTTTACCCACCCTATCGCATGGCTATCTAGTGTGTCGCTACCCATGCTGACAAAATTTTATCTTTATCTGCCCTATCATATGGTTATCCATATCGGCATATCACGCCCTATCGTATGGCTATCTAGCATAACATATCTTGCTACCCATGTCGATGTATCTTATACCATGGTGAACGCTTATCTCGTATCTTTCCATAGTTAGGGGCTTTCCTCCATAGAGAGGTTTGTTTATGTTAAGTTGTCTTATCCATTTATTTTCTTATCATCCATCACGCTAGTCTACAACTAGTATGTTTGAGATCTACCAAATAACAACATCTGTACCAAATCTCAAAATCATCTCGCTAGGGGCAACCTTGTCTGATCAACAAAATTTTGCCTCCCTATTGCGACTGGTCTTTCTCTGTATCTTCCTCTACGTTATCTTCACATACCTTGGCAAAGGCATGCTCGCTAAAGTGGGGGCAAAATGTAACATAAAAAATGTTATCCCTTGTAATTAATGTGACAAGTGGCGCTTTCCTCCATGTCATTGGAGGTCAAACTCTGCCATCATGTCCTTTTGTCCACTCAAACCATCCATGTCAACTCTGGCCAAAGCATTACCAACTCTGCCAACCTATCACCTTCGGGGACACATGCTCAACGTAGATATATTAGCATAGTGCACTAGCATCCTGCGAATCTAATAGTTCGCAGGTGGTCGTTTGAGCACTATGCCTATGCTCGGAAGGAATTGTAACGCCTCTGTGTGCACCCACTGACGTCCAATTTCCTTCCAAAGCCTTTGTCTATCAATTTCAAAGGTATTTGGGAGGATTCTTTGGCAAGTTTGACAATCTTCTTACAGGTTAAGCTCTTGGAGATCACTTTGGACAATATTCCATCAACACCACCATTGTTACAACATCTCAAGCACACTACACCAACATTTCCAACAATTGTTCATGAAAGGGGAGTTTCCTTAATCTCCTTCTTTCATTTCCAATATTTTGTTGCATCCTTTCAATTATCTTTATCATATTATTATTCTCGTGGCTTCTTGGGTTGTCCATGGAGGTGGAAACACCAAAACGGGGGTCCGACTTAAGTAGGCTCTAAAACACAACCCCAATATTTTTCCTTCTTGCTTTTGTGTAGGTTCACGGAATTGAGAGAATCATCATTTAGCGGGAGGCTTCAATCGTGGACCGATTGTGAGTTTTTTCATCCTTCTCCTTTCCTTTTATTTTATTTTTGTAATTTCGCATCTCGCAACTTTTAGCTTAGTTCGTTCATTTTCTATGTTTCATTATATTATCCACGATTTAGAACTTTTTGTACACACTTTGTACTTCATTTGTATAGGACGACATCACATCACGCTGGTGTCCCAGCTCTGCACACTCATCCTCAGGACAAAAGCTTGACAGAGTCGTCTGTGAGTCCCGGATCGTGGGTATTTGTCCTAGTTTGTTATTTTATCCCATGGCTCATCTCAGCGCCAGTTCACAGAGGTAATCAAAAGGATAATTTATCCTCAAGGATGCATCATCCTTGAGGTAACAAATTTCCTCCATTATAAATTTTGAACCCAAAATATGACTCACACACTACACCAATGCTACTACTCATCCTCCAATTGTAGACTTAATCCACACCCAAAAATCATTGCCCAAAACAACAAAAATAAGAATGGAGTCAAGCTACACATGAATATAATTGATCAACACCATATCCGATAAATAAAGATATCTGGATCACCAATACTAAAACATGAATGACAACAATTATGTTGACATCAATGAAAAACGATCATAATCATCAACATCATATTTGCAACAATCTCCCCCTTTGTCATTGATAGCAACATCCATCAACAACAAACAAATAACTCTCTCTACACAACTCTGCATTAATCCATCTTCTCATCAACTTTGCATACATCCCCCTTTGACAACAATGACAAAGACATACATAACTCCCCCTATGAAACTTACTCCTGCTCCCCCTAAGAGGAAGCACCCAAGCATCAGTCCAAGTAAAAATATGCAAGTTGTTCACTAGATCAATGCACATCCAAATGTACATCAATTCAAATTAGGAAGGGGTAATACCCCTAACTTCTACCATAGATACTCAAAAGTATCTTTTCACAATGCCTTCGTGAAGATATTTACAATTTTCTCTTTTGTAGGTACATACTCAAGTTTTACTTCATTATCCAACACCTTTTCCCTCAAGAACTGATACCAAATAGATATATACTTTGTTTTGGAATGTTGTATCAAATTCTTGGAAATGTTTATTGCACTAGCATTATCACACATAATTGAGATGGGTTCATTGAACATAGCATCAATATCCTTCAATGTCTACATCATGTATAGAATTTGTGTGCAAATAAAGATGTTGCAATATACTCTACTTCAGTTGTGGATAAAAAGACAAAATCCTACTTCTTACTTAACCAAGCAACTAACTAGGAACCAAGAAAGAATGCTCCACCACTTGTACTTTTCCTGCCATCATTAATTTTGGCCCAATCCGCATCAGTATAAGCCGTTAGAGTAAAATCTGAAGTTCCAAGATACCATAAACCAAACTCTCCTGTTCCTTTTAGATATTTGAAGATTATTTTTATTGCCACAACATGCGATTCTTTCAGTTCTTGCTAAAATATAGCTCCCAAACAGACTACATACATGATATCCGGTCTGGTAGCAGTCAAATATAACAGTCCTCCAATCATTGACCTGTACTAACTGGCATTTCCTTTAGGGGACTTATCAACTTTTGTCAACTTGCATTTGTTGGTCATAGGTGTAAACACTGATTTGGAGTTCTCCAACTTAAACTTCTTCAAAAATTCCTTAATGTATTTCGACTGAGAAATGAAAATTCCTTTGTCATTCTGATTTACTTGCAAACGAAGAAAGAAATTTAACTGACCAATCATGGACATCTTGAAAATTCCTTCTGCATCTCATTAGAAAACTTTCTACATATGCCTTCATTCTCTTCAAATATTACATCATCAACATAAAGTACAACAATTAAGGTTTTACCTGAATTAGTTTTGAAGTATAAATTATTGTCATTCGAACCATTATGAAAACCTTGATCAATCAAATACTTATCTAGCCTTCTGTACCAAGCTCTAGGAGCTTGTTTCAATCCATATAGGGTCTTTTTCAATCTACAAACGATGTTTGGATTATCTTTCAACTTAAATCCTTCTAATTGTTCAATGTAAACTTCTTCTTTCATATCTCCATTCAAAAATGTTGATTTCACATCCATTTGATAAACCTTGAAATCCTTAAAAGCTAGAAAAGCCAAAAAAATACTAATTGCCTCCATCTGAGCAACTGAGGCATATGTCTCCTCAAATTCAATTCCTTCAACCTGTGTGTAACCTTTGAAAACCAATCTTGATTTATTTCTCACAACTTTTATATCTTCATCTAACTTGTTTCAGAATACCTATTTTGTTTCAATCACATTCTTATTTTCCGGTCTGTGAAATAATTCCCATGTCTGATTCTTCTTCATTTGATTTAGCTCTTCTCTCATTGCTTTTATCCAATTTTAATCATTGCATGCTTCTTCTATAGTTTTTGGTTCAATCTTTGATAATAAACATATTAGAACTTGAACTCTTGAGTTGTTTTGCTTCTTGCGATAATTCGATTGTTCTTATCTCCAATAATCTGATCCACTAAATGATTCTTCTGAACATATCTTGGGAAATTAGATGTAGATGTCAGATCTTCCCGAGCTTCATTTTCTTCTTCACCGATTTTCTCTTCCCTTTTTCTATTAGTCGATTCATCAAACTCATATCCTACCAATTTGTCAGATTCTTTAGAAATGTCTTCATCAACCGTCACATTTGCACTTTCAACAATCTTGTTTAGCCTTTTGTTATAATATTGGTATGCCTTGCTCCTTGTAGAGTATCCTAGGAATATGCCTTTATCTTCTCTGCTATCAAATTTTTCACGATTATCTTCGTCTCTCTAGATATAACACTTGCTTCCAAATACCTTGAAATATTTCATTGTTGGAGTTCTACCATGCCATAGCTCATATGATGTTTTTCCATGTCTTTTCTGGTATATAATTTTTTTAAGAGTGTTTGTAGTATGAATTGCTTCTGTCCAATAGAATTTTGTGAGTTTTGCTCCTTCAATCATAGTTCTGGTTGCCTCTTGTATAGTTTGATTCATCCTTTCCACTACACCATTTTCTTGAGGTGTCCTAGGGGTGGACATCTGTCTTTTAATACTATGTTTCTCACAAAAGTTGTTAAACTCATCAGAAGTAAATTCTCCTCCTCTGTCAGACCTCAAACACTTAATCTTTCTATCAATTTCAGCCTTGAATATCTTAAATTTTTTTAATGCTTCTAACTTCTCTCTAAAAAATGCAACCCATGACATTCTAGAATAATCATCAATTAACAACATGAAATACTTCTCACCTTGTATGCTCCTTATTCTAGTAGGATTGCATAGGACTGTGTGCACTAAATCCAACAATTTGTTGGATGAATGCTCATTTCCTTAGTATGTTCCTTTCATTTACTTTCCAACTTGACATTTTCTAAAAATGTTGTTGTCTAGTTTGGTCAACCTTAGTAAATCTCTTACTACACTTGATGAATCAATCTTCACCAAATTATCAAAATTGATATGACACATCCTCTAGTGCCAAAGCCAGTTATCATTGATTTGAGATAACAAACAATTCTTTGTAGCTCCTTCTAACAGATGCATGTTTCCACTAGTCCTTTTTCTTGTTGCAATAACAATTTCGGATCCCTTCCAGATCTCACAACCATCATCCTGAAAATAACATTGTAACCATTTTTGAACATATGTCCAACATTGAAAAGATTATGATCCAGCCCTTCACATAGTAAACATTGTTAGTATTATGCTTTCCATCAAAATAAATAGAACCAATTCCCACAATTTGTGTTGTTTGGTCATCTTTGAACCTAACAGAACCACCGTACTTTTCAAGTTTCACAAACTTATTTTTATCACCAGTCATATGATTTGAACATCCACTATCAATCAACCATTCATTTCTATCTCTTCTAACATGTAAGAAAGCAGAAACAGTCTTAAGAATATCTATCTTAGGCACATCTCTTTCTACCAAAAATAAATAATCACCATCTTCATAATCCGATTCATCATCTAAAATACCAACATCATCTTTGACATAATAGGCTCTCTTATTAAACTTTCCTTTACATTCTCTAGGCTTTTGTGTTGAACCTTTTTCCGGACATCTAGTAGCTATATGACCAATCTTTCCACATTTAAAGCATTTCAGAGGTAACCTACCTTTGTACTTGTTATATATTTTCAATTATGTCTTCATCTATCAAGGTGCTGCCAATTTATCTGATTTCATTTACTACACTAACAACCTTCTGAAAATAGCTTGTTCTATCCTCTCCTTCCATTTTCAAGTTCTCATATCTACGCTTAGCTGTTAGCTTCTTTGATATTTTAACTCTATCATTTCCTTCATAGATATCTTTCAAATTTTATAAAACCTCATAAGTATTATTTAATGAAATAACATGTGTCAATCCAATCTTTGACAAAGCACTAAAGATAGCATATCTTGCATTTTCATTCTCTCCATAAGCTTGAATCTCATTTGGAATGGTAAGACTATTTTCTAGGTGTACATACTTAGTTTTCACTGCATTCCAAGTGTTTTATCCCAAAGAGATCAAGTAACCTCTCATCTTCACTTTCTAGCAGCTATAGTTGGATCCTTCAAAGATAAGAATAGTCAATTTATGTGTCATCGGATCAAGATCTACCTCAAGCGGTTAAGCTCTTCTCTAAGGAACCAAAGCTTTGATACCAATTGTGGAATATCTAGGCAACTAAGAGGGGATATGAATTACTTGACAACTTAAATCAATTTCATCAACACTTTCATACATCTGGAGTAACCAACATAATTAATCAAAGCAGATATAACATGAAAAAACTACACAAAACAAATCACACAATGGATGCCAGGTATGACGTGGAAAACCCCAAAAGGGAAAAACCACAAAGAATGGTAGTTCTCAATATAAAACATCAGTTAAGGTGACACTAGTTAAGGTGATTTTTACAAAGGGGGGCTCATTGCCTAGAAAAGGCTCACTGCCAAGGAAAGAAAGAAAGAAATGAAATAATTCACCACTACAAAATAGTCTACAAAATTGGAACTGCTTCTGGTGCCCCAACACAAACACACTTCACATATCCTCAACAATCAGATCTTTCCTTTTCAAACTTGCATATCTTCGATAACAATGCCACACAAAATTGCCACACACTAACTCATCCTCATATATATATTGTCTCTGAAAACATAATCTTCTAAGGTAGACAAGACAAAGACCTAAAATAGATCACCACAAAACATCCTGGTGGTGGGAAGGAATGAGAAGTAGACCATACCACAACACACATCACCAGTCAAATCAACACATTACATCCATTACAAATTTTGGACCCAAAACATGACTCACATGCTACACCAATGCCGCTAATCATTCTCGAATTTTGGACTTAATCCAAACCCAAAAATCATTCTCCAAAACAACAAAAATAAGAATGGAATCAAGCTACACATTAGTACAATCGATCAACACCATATTCGATAATAGAGATATCTGGATCACCAATATTGAAACATCAATGACAACCATTATGTTGACATCAATGACAACCAATCATAATCATCAACATCACATTTGCAACACTCTTACCAATCTTGAAAATAACTTTAACCTTTTGATAATATGATTAAATTATTCTTCTTTTAAGGTTTCTTCATTTTGATCTGTAGTTTGAGCTCATAACTCATCATCATCACTTTCATCCCCATACCTATATGACCCCTTTGCCTATATTCTTCCAAAACATCCAATAAGAATTTCATTTTCCTCATCATGTCTAACTTTTACTCCATTCTTCTAGTGACATTAGTTATATTAGGTGCTCTCCTTGGTGGCATATTTACTTGGCTTTGGTGCAACTACCACAATTCATTGATCTATCTACAAGATTGCAACTACCTCACAGTAAATTCTTTATTGACAAGATTTTGCAAACTACCTTAGGTCGATGATTTGTTCACTCATGAGTCTACTATAATTCCTTTCCTCCTAAAGGATTTAGAAACTTGCTTTGATACTACTTGATGCAATCATGTATGGAGAGTCTAGAGGAGGACTATCTAATCATGCAACTTAGATTTAACATAGTGGGATTAACATAGAATAAAAAAATAACTTCTCACTAATTCGTCATCATAGAAAGATTACAATATGGCCTGCTAGCTTACCACATTCTCATTACAATTTGTTGTGCAAGATAGAGCGATTGAGCACAACCTCTCAAATATCCTACTTTTCATCTAATTATATTTCTCATTTTTTCTTCCAAATAAATTCAAGAGGTGTTTATATAGTAGTTCCATGCTTAAGGAATGATCCTTGAACTAGCCACAAGAGATCTCAAACCTTGATGTTTTGTGAAACATTCTAGTCGGCCTAAATATGATGATGAAGCTTCAAGAGTTAATGAAACTCTAATTAAAAATTCCTCTATTATGTACTACTTTGTGAAATGTTTATTTGAGCGTCACGAGTCATAGGAAGGTCCCACAAACTATGTGCATTAAACTACATGCTAATGGTTCTGTACATTGAGCCTAATATCAACTCTAGAAATGATAACTACTTAAAAACTTATTCAAACCCCCAAAATCAAGATATGATGTGTGTAAACTAATACATATTTCTAATTTTTTGCCTCAAGATGAAAGGAGGTTATGTGTTAAAATGTGGTGGAATGTATTGAGACACATATTGAGTAAGATGAAAGAAAATACAATTTTTTTTAATAATGCTAGATTGCCTTTCAACACGAGATGGTCTTGCATTAGAATCTAAAGGCTATTTTGCTCTTGATTCTAAATTATTTTGTTGATTATTCATATGCTAGTTTAGTTTTTTCAAAATTTTGATACTTAAGTGACCCATTTGCACATGATTGATAGGATCCATTCCATTGATTAAAAAAAGCTTAACTTTGGGTTTCAACTTTGTGATAAATAATAAGGAATCATGCTTAACTCGCACTTATCCTTTATGTAATTTGGTTTCCCAATCCTATTCACGTCTTTGAATCAATCTAGTAAGTTGGAGTTCCATATGCAATTTCTTATAAGACTTGCTGCTAGAATTTCAACCCCTCCAACAAAAGTGAGATCTTCTTGAATTTTCTTCGCCAATTTATACATAGCATCAAGCCTTTCTTACGTAGATGCAACAAACAGTGAAAATAAAGATACATGATTATCAATACTTATATTTTTAAGCTTAGATAAAGCTTTTAAGGATAATTAGTTGTATTATTGAAATTCAAACCTTTGATTTGGTTTTAGCCTTTAATGTGGATAACATTTTCCATATGTCATTTAAAGACTTCCATTAGTTTAGAAAATTACACCTCATCATTAGCTGATAGGCTTTCCTGGTGGTTTTCTAATCCCAAGAGTTCTTTGGGACATTGTTAGTCATTTCAATTGTTCTTGTAAGGTATTATATTAAAACAAATAAGGATTTACATTTTAGATTTACACATTAAATACCATGCAAATATTTTCTTATCTAAATGTATCTATTGACCAATTCAAATTGACTTGCTCAATGGTTATGTTGGCTTCTTTGTTCAATTAGCCACTTGCTAGTGAACTTCATTTTATGTTACTAGAGTTTCTATAATTGATGAAAACTTTCATGATGGTGATTTTTTTTTTAGGCAACTTAAATTGACATTTCCTATTAGTAATTGTTCTCATTTGATGAGAATTTGAATAAGGTGTTTTGTTGATACGGATTTGTGTATTTGTTGATAAGATTTAATTTTGGTAGATCAATACATTTTTTTTCAAATTTTTAACCTTAGATATCATTGAGTAAATGAAAACAAGTTTTTAATTCTTCTTTTTGAAAAATTAAAAAAATAAAAAATTATGTTTGATTCTCATGAAATAAAAGAAATATTTATAAAATTATGTTTTCACTTACTTTCATACTTTTTCTACAAATATTTCAATCCACTTGTTCAAGATTATTTCTACTTAATTATAATAATATATATATAATTATTATCTAATTAATTAAAAAAATATATATCTAATATATAATAAGGTAAAAAAAAGTGACACCGCTAAGTCGCTGCTTTAGAATAACGTCTGCTTCTATGTTCTTTGTTGCATTCTCATTCTCCTCAATCTTCAAAACAATACTGCAAAATCTCCTCATCTCAACACACACACAAGCAGGACAAATTTAATGTTGAGCCCTTCACTCAGTCCGTTACTGCCCTCTGTAAATCGGGAAACACAAACAAGGCCTGGGATCTCTTCCACTCAGCCCTAATTAAACGCTGTCCTCTTGATGTCGTATCCTTCACCGCTCTTTTAGATGGCCTTGTAAACTCTGGTGATCTCTGTAGAATCAAACCCCTTCTTGCTGAAATGGGAGAGCTGGGAATACATCGAAATGTTATCACTTATAGCCCCCTCATAAAGGCTTTGTGTGAACGGAATCAAATTGAGGAAGCGTATAAGCTCTTGCAGAGAATGAGGCATGATCATTGTTTTCCTGATATTGTTACATTTAACACTCTGATCGATGGAACCTGCAAGATTGGTAGAATAAGTGAGACTCTTATTTTAGTAGCTGAAATGATACAGGACGACCTTTCTCCTAATACCGTTACATACAATACCCTAATGTGTGGTCTCTGTAAGGTAGGTAGGGAAGACGAAGCTATCAGATTACTAGCAGCAATGAGACATGGGTACCGTTCTCCAAATATTGTTACATATAGCACTCTGATAGATGGTCTTTGCAAAGTAGAAAGAGTAGATGAAGCTCTAGTATTAGTAGCTCAAATATTACAAGACGGCCATTTTCTTAACATCTATACTTATACAAATCTGATAGATGGCTTTTACAAGGCTGGAAAAACAGAGAAAGCCTACAATCTATTTGTGCGCATGATGGAGTTTGGTCCTCTGCCCGATGTAGTGACATTTAGTGCAGTTATTGATGGACTGTGCAAAGATGGCAGGATGGACAAGGCTTGTGATTGTTTTCATATCATGTCCAGAAAGGGTTTACAGCCAAATGTAATTACTTATAATTCTTTGATAGATGGCCTTTGCAAATTACATGAGGTGGATAAGGCTCAAAAATTGTTCAAAGAGATGCTAAGGAGAGGTTGCTCCCCAAATGTTGTTACCTACAGCATTCTAATTGATGTTTTGTGAAAGAGTAACAGGGAAAAGGAAGCATTTACACTTATTTCTGAGATGGAAAACAGGGGACATCATTCTGATGTAACTACATAGAAGACACTAATATCTGCATTCTGTAGAAGAGGAGACATGGACATGGTAGGCAAGATGTTAGAGGAGATGGCAATGAGGAATTTGAAACCTAATGAAGTGACATACACCACAATCATTGATGGTCTGTGCAAGGCAGGCGATCTTTCTAGAGCACATTCACTCATGAATAAGATGTTTGATGAAGGCTTGTCTCCTGATGCAGTCACTTGTAACTGTCTGATTGATGCCCACTGCAAACTTGGTGAAATGGATAAGGCCATGACGGTTGGCATTGCCCCAGATGTTGTAAACTATAACACATTGATTGATTGTTTTTGCAAGGAAAACAAACTAGACAGGGCTTTCTCAATGCTGAACGAGATGAAAGCAAAGGGTTTGGTTCCAGACATTATCACATATAATACATTACTTGATACCTTACGCCATAGACATGACCTTGAAAAAACACTTTTGTTGATGGATCAAATGAAGAAAGAAGGCTGTGCTCCGAGTGATGCAACTGTTCGGATACTTGATTGGCTGGTTGATCTTGGTCAAATTAAAAAATTATGGAACTTTGTAAATGATGATTCTTTTATTATTTCTAAGGATGCATAAATCTTATGCCTTGGTGAGTGCTAGCCATATCAAAATCACCCCTGGTTATATATTTTCCCAGCTAAAAGTTGATCTTTGTACAATCATTTCAGTGTCACTCTACATAGAAACTTACTTCTGTGCAGGGATGAGAGAGTTAATGTTGTTATATTATCTTCTAGCTTGACCTCCAATCATGTACGATCCTTTATAATGAAAGCATAACTTGATGGTTCCTTTTCTTTAACGATGATCTTATTGTCAGTAGGTTACAGTTGCAAGCAATTCCATAATTCTACTTAAAAATTTGTCAAATGACTTCAAACATTTTTATAGATTTATACATGGTATGAAATATTCTAGGGCTAGCACTACATACGTTAATCTATATAGGTAATTATAAAGGTGTGAGTCACATTCAGTTCATTGTTTTCCTCTCAGCTCAAAATGAGGCATCTATTCGATGCCTTCTTAGCAACCTGGAAACTGTATCAGAAGTAAAATATGAGTTGTGGCAATCCAAAGCTATCAACTGCTTATTTTTCTTTTCTTTCAAGATTTCTTCTGTTGACAACTTAGATAACCCTCTTATAACCCTCCTCTTACACCTCAGGCACTTCCTACAAGATGGATTTCAGACAGTTAGGCATATCTTATATATAAGTATTCACTTAAGCATTTATATATCTATGCATAAACAATATGTACTGAGAAGGGCAGATCTGAAAATAATATTAGATTTGTTGTTTTAAGTTTGATTTAAAGATTTATTCCTTTGATGTATTTGTTCTTGCATGGCTAAAGGTTTGGTCTGGATTTCCTTTCTTTATCAAAATTAGATCTCTTTCGATCTGTTGAATGTCTTTTTGGGTGTGATTGTATTTGTGTTGTTTTTTTGATGTTCGATGATTGTAATTTGTGTGATATTTGATGATTTACAAATAATCAGATCTACACAAATGACTGATGTCTGCCCTTACTTCCTTATTTAATATTAAATGCTTATTCTATTCATATTCCAGTTAGATCCGAATCTGATTTATGTATTTAATGTTTATTCTTCTTGTTTTCTGTTTTCTATTTTCTTCCCTTTTGTATCTTCTCATGTGAGGGAGAGTCCAATTTTTCATTAAATTTAATTAAATTTTAATTTTATTCTTTTATATTTTAATTATAATCTTATTTTTATTCTTTTGTATAATAAACCTTCACACTCACCTTATCCAGGCACACAAATCTGATTTTGTATCTCAAAATTAATAAACATTAAGTGCCCAACGATCGCTTCTCTATTCACTCTACCTTCACTGAAACTTATGAGTGATAAGAGTATAAAGGTTCAATGGAAAGAAAGTAAAATAAAACTTGTGCAAAAGATTCAACTATGCAAACTTAAAATTGTACAAAAATTTCATTGTCCAAACTTTCACACTTCCATAAATGCACATGAATTAAATTTGAGAACAAAATATTTCTTAGCAAAAAGATAGCAACTAGTAAGGCAGGAAACATTCAAGTTTCAACAATCACAAGTCACCTATGTATTTAGAATAATCTATAAATTAAATGATCATTTTCCATGACAGAGAATGTTGGCACTTTCTAGGCCAAATGTCTCTTCAGGGTAACAAATGCTCTGATACCAATGTAGAACATCAATAACAAAAGAGACATGATTACATTGGAAACAAATTTAAAATAAGAATTTCATTATAATCAGACTCTTCATCTATTGCATTGAATGCATTTTCTTTATAAAGCCTTTTTTTTGTGTATACAATTATCTTACAAGAATGAACTTCCCAAATAATGTAACTACAAGCTAATTAAATTATTGAATGTAAATCTTATTTCCTAAGAATATTTTTCTTACTTACTCAACCTATTCACCTTGCATAAAACTAAAGTGGTTCTTATTAAGCTATGAACTGTGGGGATGACTTTTCATATCTTTCATGGTGTTTGGTAATAGAATTGAGTGCAATATCTTTATTTAATGGGCAAGAGCTTGGAAATTGCATTAAAAAAAAGATGTGAAAGCCTAATATAAATAATCCTAGTACAATGACATGAAAGCTTATTATATCATGAAGTTCTCATAATAATGGAAAACTTGGTTAAAATTGTATTTTATTTATTTTGACTCATATAAATATCAAAATGGTTCATTAATGGTAAAAAGGGGTTGAGTTCAATTGGTAAGGATGATGATGCATTACACCTATAGCTGAAAAACTTAGACTTGGTAATAACTAGGTTAACCCAAAATTTCTCAAGAACTCAAGGAAAATTTTGAAAAAGTATTTAAACATTAAAATTAGAAAACACTAAGTATTTATTTATTTTTTGCAAAAAGATGATATAGCCAACTCGTTATTACCAAATACCTACAAATTGACACGATACTATTTGAAAAGGCAAAATCAAAAGGATAAAAATTAATGCTAGACATTGGAAAGTATTATCCAAGAGTTACTCCTTGAGTCAAAAATGAGTTTTGAGAAAAAATTAGGGTAGAGTTATTGCACGAGAAAATCTTAAGTTATTTTGACTTGTGACCTTTGCAAATAAATTAATAATATGATGCAAGTATTTGAGTTGTTATGTTGCCTAGAGATAATATTTATATTAAGTTGCACTATCATATTTTTTAGTATTGCATTCTATCACAATTGGTAGTGATGGCTTAGAATTTGGAAGATAAGGCTACACACAAAGACAAATATTTATGAATTTTACAGGTTTTTCTCTAGTATATAGAAAAATAGAGATGACAAAGTGCACATTGTTAGCTTGTTAACTATGCTAAAGTTTTTATTGGATGCACCAAAAGAGATGTACATCAATTGGAGGAAGTGTGTGAAGGTAGTTTGAGACAAGTTGAGTAAGCGTGTGAAGGTAGTTTGGGACAAGTTGAGTTTGTGTTGGGAAAGACATATCATTTTCTTACTCTTGGCATAATGTGTCAATGTTAGATCCGAATCAACTATGCATTTGTTTTAAAGGACTTATCTATGGCTGACTTGTGGACATTATAAAAGGGTTTCAAGCCAACTTGAAGGTGTAAACAATATTGGGATACATATATAATGCTAACCAATTTCATTCCAATGTGCACTTGTTATGTATGTGTGATCAAATAAGAGTTGAATTCTATGAAGAGAAGGTGATGAGCATACATTACAAAGTGTGTGAACTAAGATGCATATCATATACACATTGTGAGAGTGTTTTGAAGAAGAACATATCAAACAGATGATGAAGATTTAATTTGAAAGGTTTACATGACACATATTTTGTATTTGAGGTTGGTGCCTCATGTAATTTGTATTAGTGCTCAATTATTTGGATTAGGGGATTGGTTTCTCCTATAGGTTGGTAGTTACAAATTAGATTGGGGATGGGTGCCTCTTTCTTAGGTTGAAATTCCCATGGATTGGTGTCTACAAAATCATTGTAAGTTCATTATTATTTTGTGAGGCTAGACTTGGGTAGTAGATCCAAGCAATAATTCTCAGCATGGCTTTTCCCTTCTGGGTTTCCATGTAAATCTTGTGTTCTCTTGTGTTGTTGTGTGGTTGTGCTTATCTCAAATTGCATAGTTGTTTTGATGATGTTGTGAGACACTAAAATGATATATATGTTGCATTAAGTTTTGATGTTAAAATTGGTATATATTGATTCATCCTACTCTCTCGATATATCTAAGTGCATAACATAGGAATAATCCATTGGATGCTGGGATTTTGAAGGTTGGTTCAGATTCTTTAATGGAGAAGAATGTTTCTTCGGATGACACTAAGGATGGCTCGGTGATTAAAATTGTTGGAGTTCAGGATGTTGTTGTCTCTTCTGCTAAGAATGGTTTGTTGTCTCTTACCCCGTTTGTTGGATCTTCTTCTTTGGTGGATGACATTCCCGCTACCCAGTTTGTTTTTGGACCTTTGTTTGATCCTTCTGATTCTCAAATTTCTGCTATCCCTGCCTCTCTGGATGTTGCCTCTATTCCTCCAGGTGGTGGGAGGTCCTCTATTCTGGAGTCGTCTTCTTTGCAAAGGACTATTGCTAGGGTTGAGGAGGGATGAATTACCATTAAAAGTAAGAAATCTAAATCGTCCCAGGCCTCTTTTGATATGACCCTTCGATCTCACAAGTGTAGATCAAATACTTGATCAGTCATGGTTGGGTTAGGGCTACTTGTTGGTCTTTATTGCAGCTAGTTGGTTCTTGTTGGGGGTCCTTCTTGTGTTTTCCCCCATCTTTTGTTTGGTTTCGTCGTGTCTCTCTTGTGTTCTATTTCATTGAGTGGGCTTTCAGGCTTATCTTAATGTTCGGGTTTTAGGTCCTTCCAAAACCTCTTTTGTATAGGGTTTCAGGTCCCTTCAAAACTTGTTTTCCCTTAATAAAAAACATAGGAATAATCTATGTTAGACACAAGAGGTCTCAAACCTCATTTTTTTTGTGAAACATGCAAGTCGGCCTAAATATGACGATGAAGCTCCAAGAGAATAGAATTCATTGTGATTCTAATTAAAGATCTATATAGCATTGTACTACCTTGTGAAATGTTTATTTGAATTTCACAAGTTGTGGGAATGTCCCTCTATAAACTATGCACATTAAACTAATGTTGATTCTAAAAATGATAACTAAAAAACTTATTCAAATACCCTAAAATCTAGATATGATGTTACCTTGAGTTGAAATGAGGTTATGCACTAAAATATTGTGCACCATATTGAGACTCCTATTAACTACTTGATGAAAGCAAATAAATATTTTTGGTTGATGCAAGATTGCCTTTCAACCTGTGATGCTCTTGAATTGAAATTTAAAGACCATTGTGGTCTTGATTCTAAATTATTTTATTGATTATTCTTATGCTAGTTTATTTTTCTTAGATTTTTGGTAGTTTAGTGACCAATTTGCACATGATTGATAGACCCATTCCATTGATTAAAAAAAGCTTAAATTTGGTTTCTAGCTCTGTGATAAAGAAGAAGGAATCATGCTTTACTCAGTCTTAGCTTTTGTGTCATTTGGTTTCCCAATCCTATTCACATCTTTGAATCAATCTAGTAAGTTGGAATTCCAATTTGATAAGAAATTTCTTATAAGTAAGACTTGTTGCTAGAATTTCAACCCCTCCAAGAGTGAGATGTCTAAGATTTTTTTTTGTGAATTATTAATCACATGTTGCAAGATACTATATTTGTATTATTGAAATATAAACCTTGGATTTGGTTTTACCCTCTAATGTGGTTAATAAGTTCTATGTGTGATTTAAATACTTCCATTGGTTTTGGAAATCATATCACATCGCTAGCTAATAGGATTTCCTTGTAATTTTTCAAGCCAAAGAATTCATTGGGATATTGTCAATCAATTTAAAATTATTTTACAACAAGAAATAGATTAGTCATTGTATCTATTTGTGTAGGGTATTATTTAAAAAACTTGTGCTTGCTTGTTTGTTCAATTAACTGCCTACTAGTGAACTACCTTTTATAAACCTAAATTGTCCATAATTAACGAAACTTTCAAGATGATGATTTTGTTCTTGGACAAATTGCATTGAAATTTCCTATTAGTAATTGTTATGAATTAATTGGAACTTGAGTAAGGTCTTTTGATAATGATTTGCCTATTTGTTGACAAGATTTAAATTTTGTGAAGCAATACAATTGTTTCCAAATCTTTAACTTTCAAATGCCATTGAATAAATTAAGACAATTTTCTTATTATTCTTTTTGAAAAATAAAGAAATTAAAAGATATATTTGATTCTCATGAAATAAATGAAATGTTTACAAATTATGTTTTCACTTATTTTTATACCTTACTTATGGTAAATAAGTCTTGCTATAATAAAATATATGCAATTGTGACCTAATCAGTCAACAAGGTTTTTTTCTTGGGTTTTTAAGTGTTTTCAAAATGTTTTGGACACCTTGACAAAAAGCATGCTGATGCGGCATCATATTTGATGATGTGGCCCTGAAACCTTAGTTATAAACAATGGACTTGTCAAGTAAGCTGCTGTAAAAAATTGGGAGTGATTTGAAATTTCCACGTAAGATTTTGAGAAGCGCGAACTTAGGGTGCACAACTAGTGAATCCTCTCCCCTAATATTATTATGATGACTGCCACCTATATAACTAGAAATTGATATTTATACACTCATTTCAGTGTCACTCCCCATAGAAACTTACTTCTGTGCAAGGATGGGAGAGTTAATGTTAGTCATATTCTCTTCTACCTTCACAAACTCCAGTCATGTATAATACTTTCATGGTTCCTTTTCATTACTGAAGATCTCTTTGTCAGTAGGTTACTGTTGCAAGTGATTCCATAATTCTACTTAAAACATTATCATATGAGTTCAAACGTTAATTTATATAGGTAGTTGTAAAAGGTGTGTGTCACATTCAATCCATTATTTTTCTCTTAGCTGCATCAGAACTAAAATATGAGTTATGAGTTGTGGCAATCCAAAGCTATCAATTGCTTAATTTTCTTTTCTTCCAAGATTTCTTCTGCTGACAATATCATACTCTTTGCTGGCTTATTTAACACAATTTAACCAAGATAAAAAGATTTCTAATGAACAAAATACTATGCTGGAGTTAAAGTGAGTATTTGCATATCTAACTTTAGGGAAACAATCATAATCTCTGCAGTTGACTATCATAATAGAGACATAAGAATTACACTAGGGAAAAAATGTTCCAATTGGGGGTATCTTAGTGAAGGATTGAAGAAGAAAACAACACTTGCACAACATTGAAGAAATTAGATCAGAGATTTGAAAAAACATCTCATTCAATCTCAGATTATTGATCACCTAAAAGATTCTAATGACAAACTGTTCTAACTATGCGTCAGCTTCTCTTGAACTTATAATATTTCTCTCTTGCTCAGAATACTGGTTTCCAGTGAATCAAACTCAGTTATGGCTTCATCAGTTTTTGTGAATCAGTATATTAGTTAGAGGCTTTTTTTCAATAAAAGATAATAAGATTTTTAAGTAGGGATGGTAACATAACATTCTAAAGTATTTGAGATGTAGCCATCCTTTCTTTACAATTATTTAATATCTATTTTTTTCTTTTTGATCTTAGTTGGTTGATCTAAAGTATTAATAAAAGTTAAATAAAATTTAATAATTACAAAAAATTATATTAAAAAATTTAATAATTATAATGAATAAATAATTTAGATAAATTTTACAATTTCAATTCATTTAGTTAAATAATTTTATATTTTTTCTATTCTAGGATATAAATATTTTTAAAAATAAAATTTTCTTTATGTAAAATATATTTTTTCCTTTAAGATTTATTAAGGATAAACTTCAAGTATAAATATGAGAAGTGAATCCTTTTTTTTCAATTTCAACTTATACTAAAAAATGTCACTATTGGTGTTTGTTCTTATAATTATTGACACTACATTATCAAAATTGTTTCTATCATGTAAAATCTTAGATAAACGAAATTGAAATATATTTTATTGTAATAAAGAATCTAATTGCCTCAAAACATGGATAACCCAAAATTAAAGTTAGCATCTTAAACATTTCTAATGATGAGTATGAATAAAAAAATCAATTGATAACTCACTCATTATTAATTAATACTAAAAAAAATATTTTGCCAAATTTGAGTAATTAGTTCTAGGTAAAAGGTTTCTAGCCCTTCTCCTTTTCTAAACCTTAGTAATAAA
The DNA here is from genome assembly GCF_030272615.1 of Cryptomeria japonica. Taxonomy (NCBI): domain Eukaryota; kingdom Viridiplantae; phylum Streptophyta; class Pinopsida; order Cupressales; family Cupressaceae; genus Cryptomeria; species Cryptomeria japonica. The sequence continues at coordinate 136,904,301 of NC_081406.1, forward strand.
GTAAATAATTCTTATCCCACTTCACTACTCCTCTCATAAAGTAATTTTGTATATTTTTTGGTCACCTAATCATTAGGTAGGAGATTTTTTTTTTCAATGGATTCTCCTTGTCCAAAGGATTTGTGCTGTCATTTTGTTTGTGCAAAGGATCCAATAACCGACTCTCCTTCTTTGATAAGGTGAACGCTATGGGTCAAGATAGGAAGATTAAGAAACTAGGTAGGCCACCGGTTCATGCATTCGATGGGAGTGGGTTTGTGTGTTTTTTGTTATGTTAGTCTTTAGTCTCATGTGTCTTTGAGTTTTGTTGTATCTAATTTTGGGTGCCTGCTGGTTTTTATTATTTTTTAGTACTTGGCACTAGGGTTTTGGGTTCTCTCCTCGTAAGTCCCATGGCTTTCCTCGCTTTTTTGTCTATCTAGCAGTTATGTAATGGTTTGGGCCTCTCCTGGTTTAAACTAATAAGAACAATTGTTTAGATGAATTCATCAAAAATGTGCCCTAGGAAATGTTCTGATATCAAAATTTAGGTTGAATGCATGAAATATGAATTTGAATATGAATCTATGTTGTTGAGGCATAGGAACTGTTGAACACAAGATGTCACTGAGAGGGGGGTGAGTCAGTGATTTTTAATCTTAAACCTTTTATTCCTAAATGGGTGTACCGGTTAGCAGATCAAACACTTAAGTGAATATACCGGTGAGATAGGGGAAGACCAAAATGCAAGCACACACAAAAGGCACTTCACATAACACTAGATATATGAGGAAAACCCAATATGGGAAAAACCTTGGTGAGAAATGTTGTTGGAGTCTACTTCTCCAATCCAGCCTCACAATAAACAATTGTGTACAATGTTTAGGGCACCAACCCAAGGAGCACCAACCCCTACACCGAGCACCCACTCAATGATATACAATATGATAAATCTTAATACAATAGTTATAAACCGGTTACAAAAGATTTTTGTAACCTCTACATATAATCTCTCTGTTGGTTTAACCCTACTTTGTTCTCTATCGGTTCTATGCTCGCATTGTTCCTACTCTCTTTCACTCTCTATTGCAACTTTACCATTTTAGACTCTACCTCTTCTCTGACGGTTTACTATTCTCTAATCCAAGACCTAATATTTGTGTTCAACCTGCAATAAAAATGATACTAGATTTGGGGATGTGCCCCACGTACGGTGGGTGCCAAAAATGTGTGCTGGAATATGTGGTGATCAGAATATCAACATTGAGATCAAAAGACCAACATACCAATGAGACTTTTGAGTGTAAATATTAACTAACTTAAACTAGTTTAACTTCTCAAGATATGTCTCATTGTTCTCAATCTCATAGGATCCCTAAAATCAATGGTTTTCTCTCATATCGTTGAGTAAATGACTTAGGAATGACAACTCCAAGAATGAGTGATATTGTGATCTACATGTATGAATACATTTAAAGATCTATATGATATGTTCAAACTCATGATATCAAGCTAAAATGAAGATAATGATATGATATAGATATTAACAAATTATCCTAACATGATATACTAGCATGGATATGTTATGATATGAAATGCTTCTTAATGCTAAAATGTCATTCTAACAAAGAGAGGCTAAAATGCTTGATATAATTAGACTATAATGTAGATGCATGAAACTTGGATCTCTCAAGAATGAAGAATGTGAGCTCTATTTATAGATAAAATAGGACAATGAATGGTTAAGATTGAAAAATCTTAACAATGGCTAGGATTGAAAGTTACTCAATCCATGTTTTCAATTTTCACCAATGAAATAGTGATAATTGTCAACAAGAGGTGGCTTGAGAGGAGATGCAAGAGGCATTAACTACCGAAGAAGAGATGAAGGTCACCTTAGGAGGTTGGGTTATGGTTAGGTTAGGGTCATCCATTGGATAAAGCTTTTACCCAAAGGATAAACTCTTGTGCAAGGGTTAGATGGGACAACTAGGGTCAAGGCCATGAGTGTTTGATGAGACCGTTGAGTTAGATGAGGGTTAAGTTTGGAGAGAAAGTCTCTAACCATGAGGGATGGTTGTATTAACCATTAATGGTTAATAGGACTTTGGGGGAAAATTTTGTAAGAGTCCTTCCAAATTTGGGGAACTCAACAAGTTAACTTGTTGAAGAAATAAAGTCTTTATTGCATTTAGGAGACTTTCTTCCAAACTTGAGAAGTGACCTCCTCAAACTTAGGGAAATGATATGATTAGATGAGTTAAGGTTAATTAATTGGGATTAGATAGGTTCTAGAAGAATGATTAGGAGGCAAGTGGGAAATGTAGGAAGGGGCAAGTGGGAGAAATAGGATTTTAATTAAAATAAGATATTTTATTTCAACTAAAATAGATGCAACTTGCATTTGTAAGAAAATACAAGTGGGGGGGTGGGGTATAAACAAATTTGATTTATTTATATGCAAGGATCAATTTAATTAAATGTAAATTTAATTAAAATGGAGAAAGGGGATTTAATTAAATAAAGTGATTTATTTAATTAAAGGCTAGAAAGGAGTTAGATGAATTTAATTAAATAAATAGAATAATTTATTTAATCAAATAGATGAAAATGAAGAAATTAATTAAATTAGATTTAATTAATAGGGGGATACGGTTTAAATAAATATTAAATATTTATTTAAGAAGGTGGTCATATTTATACGTCTACAATCACAAAGAAAGATAACTTGTGGAGGACCAAATCACAATCCATCTGAAATGAAGATACACAAGACTAGCCCAAACAATATCTCAAAATCATAGCACAAAATTTGATCACACCAAAATATACCAAAGGATATATTAAACTCTGCAAAGCAGTGATCTACAAAACTGGATCACAAGATCTTCCCAATCTGCATACACCAGAGCAATACATAGGAATATGTTGATATCAATGACAAAAACAGATCCTAGTAGCTACAATGCACAACAATATCCAACATTACTTCAGCATGCATTTGATTTTTCTAACTACCTGTTTGTCTTTTATTCTCTTTGTAGTTTCAGTAGTTGCTGATGAAGCATTCTATGGAAGTGGTTGGTGGATCAACAATGTACTCCATCTTGAACTTAGACACTCTGAGCACCTCCTTTGTACTCTCTAGTCTATCTTAGATATCAAAGTTTGATCCTAATATTTATATTTCATGGTTGGTGGGTTTTTCTCCTATTTAATCTCTCCTCTAGTCTTCTTTCAAGATGAGGTAGAAGGTTCCATAAGCCTACTTCAACCTGCAACACAAGATACATAAATAGCTCCATCATATTGGCAAAACCATAAGGGACTTCAGAATTTTAGGATTCTAGGGTCTTCAAAGAGTCCATTATGGATGGTTTCAGGATACTAGGGTTTTGGGGTCCATTACTAATGGTTTTAGGATCTCGAGGTTTCAGGGTCCATTATTGATGGTTTCGGGATCCCGAGGTTTCGGGGTCTATTATTGATGATTTCGGGATCCTAGGGTTCCGAGCTCCATTACTGATGGTTTCGGGATCCTGAGGTTCTGAAGTTTCAAATTAGGGTAATAGAGGGAGTTTCAAGATTCTGGGAACTCGAGATCTTGGGACAAAGAAACAAGGTTGAGAAAACATAAAACCCTAAGTGTTGATTCAAAATCAACTTTATTGAAAGGAGGGAAACTATGACTAAAGCTAAATTACGAAAGCAAGGAAACACACAAAAAAAAATGCGAACAAGCAACGACGAGACGACAACAACAGGAAAATGAAGACTCACACAAACAACTTCGAGGTTCCAAGATCTCGAGGTTTCGAAGGTCAAAAGGAGAACAACCTCAAAAGTCTGGAGTTCTGGAACTCCAAAGAAGTAACAAAACACAAAACAAAGAGAGAACATGGGATTCCAGAATTTAGAGATCTTGGGGCTCCAAGAAGCAAACAAGGGACTTCGAGACTCCAAGGTTTTGGAGTTTTGAAATCAAAGAGAAACCAACAAAGAGACACTTCGGTATTCCGAGATTCTAGAGTTTCGAAGTATCAAAGCTAAAAATTATGAGGACTTCGGGGTTTCGGAATCCCGAAACTCCAAAGTCAAACAAAGCAAACAAAATAGAAGGAACAAAATGCACTTCAGGATCTCAGGAACCCAAGGTTTCGAAGTGCAAACAAAAAGAAAATGAGATGAAAACAAAGCAAAGAAAAGGGGGGGAGCAGAAGTGAAAAGTTGTGGTGCATTTTTTATTAAGGAAAATCAGGTTTTAAGGGACTCGAAACCCGCTTACATAACATAAAGATAAGCAAGAAAGAAGCTAGAGAGAACAAAACATAGAAAGAAAAGCTGCAAAAGACCAACAGAAAAACCAACAGCTAGGGAAAAGGACAACAAAAATCCAGCGAGAGACTAGAAAACAAAGACCAGTATTACATTTCAGATAAAAACTTTTATAGATTCTTCCACGTCCTTAACCAACATCATCATAGCCTTAGCAGCTTCTCTCAGGTCTTTGTTCTCCTGCTTCTGATGGATGTCTTTAGTCTTCATCTCCAAATCACTGGTAGTCTGCCTTGTTCTTCATCTGGAGGATTGGGGAGCAGAGCTGGAGGTCGGCATATTGTCAATGATCACCATCTCTTTGTTATGTTGGTTCTTCTCCAAACAATCAACCAGGGCATTCATATTTTGAGACAAGACCTTCAAAACCTCAAGGCTATGATTCATAAATTTCTTCAAGGCCTTCTCGGTTTTAGTAATCCAGTTGATAATAATTTCATTATCAACCTTAGCCTTATCTTTGACAATTCTGATCACATCTTCAAGATGCTTCAAGTCTCCCTTAATCAAATCTTTTTCCAGCCAGTCTTGCATTTCAATTTCATCATCTGCCTCGCTGGTGTCCACCTCCGCATCCTCTTTCCCAATATTGGTATCCTTAATCGAATTCTAAATCTTATAATCCAAATCTCTCTGTTTGTTTTGAATACTGGAGATATTTTCAATTACCCATTTCTGGAAATTGAAAAATTCCAGAGTGTTATTTCTAGCAGCATTCAAAATGGAGTCTATCGTTTCCCTACCCTACGCAGAGCTCACAGAATTAGGGTTAACTTCCTTCATGGTATTCTGAGCAACATTCCTGCTATCCGAGACAATAGGGTTTGAATCAGGCTTTTCAACATACACTTTTCTCTGCACCTCCTCCTCTTCTCCTGCAACTGCTTTCTTCTCATTCTCTGCTTCATCATCAACCGCCTTCCCATGTTCCTCCTTTGACCTAGCTTCCACATCCATGTTATCTTTTTCTACATCATCAACCCTCTCTTTGTTATGAAGAGGAACATTAGACAAATCATCGTCAGACTCAAAACCATCATGACTATCTGAAATATGGGCATTTGCCACCAAAGGATCTTCCTTATTAACCCTTGTTTTTTTCTTCAAATGCTCATAAATAAGCAGAATGAGACCTTGGTGAGATATGGGATAGGATTTGGGCTTTTTTGCATGGTCGGCCAAGCTTTCATTCAGGGATGAAGCTAAATAGAAAGGCAAAGAGATCTTAAACCCATGGCATAAAAATGGTTTAGAATAGCAAAATAATAATTATAAACCTTCGTAAACCTATCGTCGACAGTTAAGAATTCCATCAAAACCCTTAACGTCTTCTGCCAAAAGGAATTTACCTGATGAGGGAGGTAGTAAGATACATTGTCTTTCTTGGTGAGCTGAACCTTCTCTTCATCACTTTTAGGGAAGTTTTTAATAGCTTCCACCACAAACTTTCGATCTCTGTAAAACTTGGTATCTTCCTTCTGTAAACCAGTAACTTCCGCCACCAAATCCTCATCGAGCTTCCAAGTCTCCCCAAACAGAGTGACTTTGTTGTTGTTCCATCCCTTGGCAAAGCCTTGAGACACCAATTTTTTACTACCATGCAATTTTTCCATGTAGTCTGTGAAACCATGTCTATGCAACCTCCGCCAAACTTTCTGTTCGCTTTTCCAATTATCACAGCCAAAAAGCTCATTCCGATTAAGATTGCCTCCCATGTTGAAATACAGGTAGAGGCTTTCAATAGAGCACAAGTTACTCAAAAACTGAAAACCAAGACTTAAGCGCAGACTCTTGAACATAATGTTGGGCTCGAAAAATAGGGTAGTTTCTTTAATTTTGAAGAGGTATTTAATAATAGTCACAATGAACCAACACTTATTATGACTAGCCTCATCACACCAGTGATCATAATCACAATGCCTAAAAATGATCATCAACTAACACTTCACATAACCCCAATCTCTGTCTTTGATATCTGGACCCAGAAAAGTAATGATAAACTTAACTTGAACCATGGACACGATCAAATAATAATTGCGCCCAGACATCCTTCTTACAATAGGCTTCTCCAATATATTTAGTGTCCTCCTCTAAATAAACCCCCTCATTAGATAATAGGTCAGCAACCTTGTTAACTTCCCTTAGAGTATGAGAAATGAAAACACTATCGTAGTCATCTAATAATTTTTTTGCACTTTCAATGATATTGTAAATGTTCCAAGAGGGAGAACTAGTGTCTTTGATAGCCTGAATAATATTGAGGGAGTCCCCTTCTAGCCATATTTTTTAAAAATTTAAAACCCTGAGAAAGCTGGAGGCATTTTAACATTGCCTGAGCTTCAGCAACATGATTGTTTTGAACTCCAAAGGGAGAGGAAATAGAAGCAACACAAACACCATAAGTATTTCTGATGACTCCTCCCCCTCCTGACTTCCCGGGATTGCCTTTGGCTGCCCCATCAAAATTCACCTTGACCCAATCATGAAAGGGAAATCTCCAAACAACATTTTCTCTCCTAATCTTAATGTTAGATTTGCAAGTCTTGTGAATCAGATTCTATTCGGTGAGGATACCTTTCTCATTATCATTCATATTAAGATAACTCCACTGCTTGTTGTTTCTGTGAAGAGTGTTTATGTTTTCTTTAATTGCCCTGCAAATCTTTTCAAAAGCCACCTGAGACGTACACTTAGCCTCCCTAAAAAAATTGTTATTTCTCTCCTTCCAGATATACCAACAAGTCATAGGAAGGATCAAGGACCAAAGGGTCTTGATGAGAGGAAATTCGGTGGGAAAGATCCATTGCCAAATGACTTCCTTGAGACTGTTATGCATAACCCATTCAACTTTCCATTGCAACCAAAATTTACTCCAGATTTCCCAGGTAAAGGAGCAATGGATAAACAAATGATCCACGGATTATGCCTCTTTCTAACATAACTCACACCTATTAGGAAACATGAAACCTCTACGAGACAAGTTATCAAAGGTAAGAATCTTATTGTGAACTACAAGCCAAAAAAACATATTGACTTTAGGAATGAGGACTCTATTCCAGATTTTAGTCCATATAGGGTTGTTGACCTGAGTAATAGTATTTTTATAAGCAAATGTAATAGTGAAGTTACCCCTGGGATTACTCTTCCAAAGAAACACATCATCAAAGTCTTTATTAACAGAAAAGGATAGCAGATCCTGCTGAAGCAGCAAAAACCCAGCATAAATAGCATCAATCCTCATCCTTTTATTCTCCTTCCAGTAATTACAAACCATAGACACATGCCTTCTTTTGCATTCATCAATTAAATGGCTGCAATCCTGATTAAAGAGAGGTTCATCTTTAATCCAAACATCCTCCCAGAACCTGATTTTGTCGCCTTTGCCAAGGACCCATCCAGCTCCAGCTTTAGCAACTTTTATGGACTTGATTATACTATTCCATATGAAAGACCCAACAGGGATATCTTCAGAGTAGAGAAGAGAATGAAGTGGTTGGTCATGAATATATTTATCAAACCACACCCGACTCCAATCTTTCTTAATGTCATAAGCCCTCCGTATCTATTTAGCAAGCAGAGCTTTGTTAAAAAATTTAAGAACTTTAATACCTAAACCCCCCTTGCACTTAGGATTACACACTTTGCCCTAGGCAACCAAGGCTATCCTTTTTTTGTCTTCTACCCCTAACCAAAGAAATATTTTATGAATCCTCTCTAGAGCTTCAGCAAATTTAGCCGAAATGCCAAACAAGCTAAGAGCATAGATAGGAAGATTCTGAAGAGTGGCTTAAAGAAGATGAAGCTTACCAGCTTGACATAGCATAGATCCTTTCCAACCTAGCAATTTCTTGTTGATTTTATCAATTAAAAAGTTCCAGAAGGAGTTTGGGGGAACCAAACCCAAAGGGAGACCCAAATAAGTGGAGGGGAGCATCTCCACCTTACAACCAATGATGTTAGCAATTCTTTATTGCCTCATAATAGGGGTATTTATGAAATAAATAGTTGACTTCTCCCAATTAACTTGTTGACTGATGGCCAAAGAATAGGAGCTAAGAGCACCTTTGAAGGTAGCAGCCTCACCAACAGAAGAATATCCCATTAAAATTGTGTCATCAACAAACTGTCGATGAGTACAAGACACACTAGCAGAGGAGGGTTGTAGTCCTTTGATGGTTTTATTCACTTTCATTTTTTGAATTAGTCTACTCATACTCTCCACTAAGATTGTAAAAAGTATAGGAGAAATAGGGTCTCCTTGCCTGATTCCATTAGAAGATTTAAAAAATCTCGACAAAGACCCATTAATAAGGATAGAAAAAATTGGGGTAGATATCAGTTCTCTGGTAACTTTAATTACCTTCTCATCAAATCCAAAGGCCTCCATAATCCTGAAAAGAACCTGCCATTCCACTCTATCATAGGCTTTTGCCAGATCCAATTTTATCAGAAACCCTTCTTTATTAGCAGCATTAAGAGAATGGATATTCTCATGCACAAGAATAATAGAATCCAAAATCTGCCTACTAGGGACAAATCCTTTTTGCTCCTCAGAGATGACAAAGGGTAGAACAACCAAAAGTCTGGAAGTCATAACTTTAGAAATAATCTTATAAAAGGAATTACAAAGACTTATTGGCCTAAAATTTCCCATAGAGTTTGCCCCAGCCACCTTAGGAATTAGAGCAATAAAAGTATAATTGATTTCCTTAAGGATTCTTCTGGACCCAAAGAATTCTTTAACAGCATTGACTGTATCTTTCCCCACAATATGCCAATATTCCTGAAAGAAGAACATGGGAAAACCATCCAGGTCTGAAGTCTTATCCCCTTGAAAAGAAAAAATGGCTTTTTTAATTTCATCAGCAGTAGGGATAGCAAATAAAGTCTTATTCTGGTAAGGTTCAATAATCTTGGGAATGTTATCAACCAGGTCTTGTTGCTTAGCAATGTCAATATCCCTACTACCAGTGAGGAGCTGAGAGAAGAACCTAACTGCTTCATCCCCAATATCATCATCTTTAAGAAGAATTTTGTCATCAACAATTAATCTAGATATTCTATTGGCAACTTTATGTTTCATGGAAGTCATGTGAAATAATTTAGTATTTCTATCCCCAGCTTCCAGCCAAATAGCCCTAGATCTCTGTCTCCAGTAGATTTCCTCTCTGGATATAGTGGTGTGAAGTTTGGCTAGAATATCATCTTCCTTAGCCTTGGGATACTTATTATAACCATCTTTCTGAATAGAGTTTTGGATCTGATCTAATTCCTCCTTCAACTTTTTTTTTGATTCAAAAATATCTCCAAAAACCTTCTTATTCCAGATCTTGATGTTATCTTTGATGTTTCTAAGTTTTTTAGCAACTTTGTACATGGCAAATCCATCCACATTAATATTCCACCAATTGGAAATGGATATTTCCAAAGATGGGTGTGATATCCACATTTTCTCAAACCGGAAAGGAAAACAACGTTTGCTCTTAACAGACTCAACAACAAAAGAAATGGGATAATAATCCGAGCCAATTCTATTGATGATAGGCAAAGAAAATCTATGTGTAAGGAACCAGTCATGAGTGATAAGGGATCTATCAAGACTTACCTGAATGAGGTCTCCTCCATCCCTTCGATTAGACCAAGTGTAGGAAGCTCCAATAAGATCAACATCAATCAAGGCATTGGCATTGATGAAGTCCATCAGGTCAATCCTACTATCCAGTTGGGCTTGAGTTCCTCCAAATTTGTCAATTCCTTGCAATGGGGTATTGAAATCTCCCATCAACAGCTAGTTGTCCTAAGAAAAAAACCTTCTTTTCTGTTGGATTTTGTCCCAAAATTTACTCCTAGCAGCTTTGGAATTTGGGGCGTAAATGTTGGTAACCACTCATTCCTTTCCTTCAGTAATACTTTTTACTTTCATTGATATAATATTACCATCTTCATCTATCAGATCAACAATAGTTTTCTTGTTCCAGAATATAGCCACCCCACCTGACGCCCCATTCGAGCTACTACCACAAACTCCTCCATGTTTAAAGAATTTTAAATTTTCAACTTTTTCCTTACTCATTTTGGTTTCCTGAACCAGGATGATATCCGGCTTATGATCTCTAATAAGATTTCGTAAAACATCCTGTTTATGGAGACCATTTACGCCTCGAATGTTCCAGGAGATTACCTTCATTTGGAAACCTGGGAGTAGGATTCCCAAATAGTTCACTACCTTCCATCAGCTATGTTTTGTTTTCTCTCCTGGTCCTTGTGCCACTTCATGGGTTTACGACCCTGCGGAGATTCGGAAAGACCAATATCTGCCTTAGATCTGGTCCTAGTTTTAACCCCATTAGAGCATCCTATCTTCTTATTTTTATTTTTTCCCACTCCTATTATCTCTTCATCATCTTCATCTTTGTGAGCAGCTTGCTTATTATTCCACGGTTCTCCACCTTTTTGAGAGGAGGTTGGCATTTCAATTCCAGCACTCTGAAATAGAGAATTTAGTTTAACCTGAGACGATCCAAACTTATTCATTTTTCCAACAATAACTTCAGGTCCTTCAAAGTCATTTGGACAAGCTTTATTACTTTTCATTACTGAAACTTGAAGGGCCTCATCTTGGGATTCATTCATGTCGTCAATCTCACCTTCTTCAAGAATTTCTTCTATGGTTACATTCTCTTCCTCTCGAGTCTGTAAAACTTCAAATACATTGACTGTTTTGATCTCAAATTCACTATTTTCATTCTTTTTATCTTCCTTCTGAAGGGTAACCTTGAGAGGAATAGCTTTCCTATCATCTTCTGTTATATCTTTTAGGTTACTAGGAATTCCACTTCCTCCTTCCACTCTATTGTCCTCCTTTTTGTTAGACTTCTCTTTCCATATCTATTTAACATGATTGTTAGGCTTCTGGGACTTTTTGGGGTTACTTGGGAAATCCTTAGCCCAATGTCCAGCTTTCTTACAAGAGAAGCACACAAAGGGGAGGGACTCAAACTCTATGGTTTGTTCCCATAACCCAAGTTTGGAGTTTATTTCAATAGAACTAGGAAGGTCCATATTCTGAGAAATATTGACACAAATCCTCGCATACACTAGTCTCTTTCATGTTGCTATCATAGGATCTATAGCTACAAGCTCCCCAAAAGTTGTGGTGCATTATGCAAGGCATAACACTACGTTTACTCAAAGATAAGATCATCTCATTCTTCCATTTTTTATAAGATTGAAAAAGAGGATCACTTTTTGGTTTAAGAGATTAGAATTGTTCGGACAAAAAATAATCAAGACAAACATCTATTTGCCTAATGGTGTGTTGGTACATGCTATGATTAATAGTTATGATCATATTACCAAGAGGGAATTTTAAGCATTTATATTGAACATTAGAGGAAATCTCTTTCATGGAAGAGAGCCAAGGTTGTCCCAACTTCACATGAAATTATTCTGATGTAGGAATTATAGAAAAGGCAACGTCTAAAGCTTTAGTACTAACCTCAATGGGAAGAGAAATAGAACCAATAACATGACAAGAGAAACCATCAAAGATTTTAATCACCACATCACATTTCTCATAGGTCACTTGATGCAATTGTAAAATATAAAGAAATTCTTTAGTTATCACATTAATCATACAAGCTAGATCAATGAGCACCCCTCAAGAGGGTATGATTTTGATTCTCACAATGATATATAATGGTTCATCAAGTGCTTCAATAGTCTCACTAGGATAAATGTAATGCAAAAGGTCTTTAGGAGGTTCAATTTCATCTATAAGGTTCACCACAATATTAGCCTCAAGGCCAACATCATTGGGAGAGAAGGCATGACAATTGGTCTCAATCACATAAGTGGAATGGGAAGGTAAAGGATCAGTGAAAATATGAAGGTTTGGATTAGGATCTATGGATTTGTTTCCTTTATCATTGCCACCAACCACAAATATGGTATTGTTATCAATCAAGTTTTGAATTTTACTCCTTAAGGAATAACACTTTTCAATGTCATGACCAAGTTGACGATGGTATTGGCATAAATCTTTGGCATCATAAGGGGGAAAAGGCTTAGTTGTATCAATTGGTTTAATAGGTAGAAGCTTCAACACATTACTTTGTAACAATTGTGGCATAATACTATGCAAAGATTCATTAAGAGAAGTGAATTCTTTTCTAAAGTATTTGGACAAAGGAGGCACACCTGTTGCAGCTGCTACTTGAGTATTGTTGTTGTTGTCATTTAATTTGATGAATCCCTTATTAAATTTGAACTTCACAAAAGGTTGTTGAGCACTTTCACTTTTATCATTCAGAGCCATTGAAGAAGATTGTTCCAATTGACTCACAGTAAGCTGACAATTGTGAAGTATTGGGCACAACTGCATAGAGGAAGTAAACTCAAAAAAGAGAAGTTTATCCCTAATATATTTTTGCAAAATAGAAATAAAAAATTATTTGAATATATTGATCAAGCAAGGGAAAATAAATTTGAGAATACAAATGCTTATATCTACCAATAAAATCAGTAACTTTTTCTTTAACGCCTTGCTTACAAAGCATCAAATCAGTCAAAGTAATCTTGGGACCAAAATTATTATGAAATTGTTGAATAAAATAATTAGTCAATTGTTGAGATGAAGTAATAGAATAAGGAGGCAAAGAACAATACCATTGCAAATCTTTATCCCTTAGTGTTATAGTAAACAATTTAGCCAACAATCTTTAGTCATGAAAAAAGTCATTACACAAAGTTTGGGATGTTTTAACATGAGTCAAGGGATCACCTTTTCCATTATAAAGTTCTAATTGAGGGACTTCCACATGTTTATGAGGGAAATATTAGACAATGTTATTGGATAATGGGCTCACTACATCAAATGTGGGTACACTATACTTAGATTGATTCATAGAAGCTATTTTTTGTTGCAAGGAAGACATTGTTTGAGATAGACTATTGATTGTAGCTTATGTAGAAGGATTGAAGTTGGACATGTTGGATTGAGAAAATGGGGTAACATTGTTGAATGAAGGAAGGGGTTGAGAATAAGGAGGGATATTGTTATAGGAAGGTGGGGGTTGAGAATAAGGAGGTGGAACACTATGATAGGTAGGTATGGGAGATGATTGGGTAACAAATGGAAGAATCATAGTAGGAGGAATGAAGTAATTAAGATTAGAAGAGTTTCCCCCTTGACTAACATTTGTAGGTATGAATTTTTGTGTAGAGATAGACATGATGTTGGGTGTAAAAGTGGGAACACTAGTCATAGAGACAGTCAAAGGGATGAAATGATTAACTTGACTATGAGGTTGTGTGTAACCAAGGACTTCAACACAACTCTTCATAGGCATAATATTAGTATTAACAATATGAGAAATACCAAGCAAAATATCATGTATGACCCCCAGCATGACGGTTGTCACGAGCCCTGTTGAGAGGGCAGTCCCATGTTCGAGTCCCTTCGTCTTGTGCAGATACACTTTCTCTTGGTGATGTTTATACCATGGTTTTCGTGTTGTAATAGTATTTGACGGTTGACCTGGTCTCCTCCTGTCATTGGTTTCCACGTTGCTCCCATGACTTGAGGCATTGATGTCTCTTTGTGTTCGTTGTGCCCTACCAAGATCATGATGCTCACCTATTAATTGATCATGATGCCCCCCTGCTAGTTTAAGGAGCGACAAAGCTCATGTTGGAGAGATAAGGAGAATTGTAATGGAGTGATAAGGAGATGTTTGGAGAGATAAGGCGTTTGGATTCATAAGGAGAGATAGATATAACAAAAATATATGTAAGTGTGGCATTCATATCATCGAGGAGGTGTTAATACCTCATCATGCAATCCCCGGGGTGGGGGTCCCCCATTGTGACCCCCACTGGTTTGTAGCTCTAGTTAAAAGCGTTCTTAATAAATAAAAAATAATCACAACATTACCGATCAAAAAAAAATACCACGCAAAATATCAACACATGGTTTATCACTTTTAACCATTCTTTTCATTCCTTCAATCAACGAGAGAGCTTCACTTTCCGAGTATTGTTGACTCATCCATTGTTGAAGATTTTCAAATTGATTGTCAATCTTCTCCATTTGGTCAACGGAAACCCTAGTTAGTGATTCATCCACATCATGAGAATTATGAAAAGAATGAGGATAAATGGGGAACATTTGTAGGATTGGAAGAACCACCAACATCCTCATGGAACAAGTTATCCAAATTAGGCTCCATTTCCTCGGTAATTAAACCTTGGGAAGTCTTAAATCTACTACTTATTTTTACAAGGATACTATAGATTGGACTAATAGTAGTAAAAATCATGCACTAAGGGAGGGAATTTGGAGATTTGAATTTTGAAATTTGAAATTTAAAAATGAAAATAATTGAAAAATGCAAAAAAAATTAGAAAAAGTGATTATTCAATTAAATAAGCAAATTGATTGAAAAGATATAGAATAATTGTGAAAATTTATGCAACCCCCTAGGAAATTTAAATTGAAAATTAAGGCTTTGCTAGAATAACCTCTTAATTTAAATTTAAAAATACCCACTAGGAGATTTGAATTTAAAATTATCCACGAGAAATTTAAATTGAAAATTAGGGCCTTGTAAAAAGACCCTCTTAATTTTCAAATTTAAATTTAAAATTAGAATTTGAAATAATCAATTTAAATTTAAAAATTAGTGCTCTTTTAATTAACCACTTAATTTTAAAATTTAAATTTGAAATTTGATCCAAAATTGCAATTTTGAATTTGAGGGAGTTTTAAGATGATGAATTCAAAATTTAAACAACCCACAAGCTCAATTTTCAAACTTTTTAAAAAATAGGGTTTTTTAAATTAACCACTTAACTTTAAAATTTAAATTTGAAATTAAACTTGGAAGTGAAAATTTGAATTTTTGAAATTGAAAGACACTCAGATCTGAAATAATTAATCCAAATTAAGCAATTCACAAGGTCAATTTTGAATTGAAAAATTAGGGTTTTAGTGAAATTAACCTCTAAAGTTTTTAAATTCGCAAAGAAATCAAACTTGTAAATGAAAACTTGAATTTTAAATTGCATAAACACTCAAATCTAAGAAAATAAATCAGAATTAAAGTTATAGGGTGTCAGGTTCACCAAAATATAATGGATAATTTTTTTATGATTTTTCAGTTGGGAAACATTACATTCAAAAGAGGAAAGGGAATCCACTAGATTCAATCACAAATCAGGCAAGGACTGAATACTAAATGGATTTGGGTTAATTATGGGATAGTTTTATTCCTCTTTTGTAAGTTGAATTGTTGAAATTAGGTAAAGCGCTAAAAAATAGAGGTAAAAACATGTAAATAGTAAACTACAGATGCGGGATCGAGTTGGGCACCTGGAACTGAACAATGTAAGCCGAGTAGGATCTAATCTTCGAAAGAGCTCTCGAAATGTCGGGACCGTGGTGGTGGTCACCTTGGTCCTCCGCACTTTTTTCTCACCAAAGGGTTGATTTGTCTCTACAAATAATGCTTATTTTGAAGATTCCAGCTCCGTTCCTATTTCCTACACACAGAAAGAAAGGAAATAGGTTGGGAATAGAGGCTTGCCTTATGTCAAACCCTGATTTTGGAATTAACCATGAAATTGAAATAAAGATAATTGAAAACTGCAATGAAATATTCTCCTTTCGAGGGAGATGTTGAATTATGACTGAAAATTGAATGATGATACCTCCTTGTGAAGTTTTGCTTGCCTCCACATGGAATTAGGGTTTATGAAGTCTTCAACAAAAATAGGATGAATGATTTCCACTTAAATGCTTGCATCTTGACTTTATTGTTGCTCCAAGGCTTGAAGGAAGACTGATTAATGCTCAGTTTCTCTTGAATGCTTGATCTCAAAATCTCCTTGTTGTGAATGTCTATGTTCTCTTTTTCAAATGAGAGGAGAAATCCTTTTTATATACTTGCCCATAAGTAAAATTGACTAATTTTCCAACATGAGAAGAAATGAAGAGGGGAATCCCACTTAATTTTGAATTGCATAAATGGGTTTAAAGGGGGTCCAATTTAGGGAGGACCATGGCATGGCACCATGGTCCCTGTAAGAGCCAGGGTGCCACACCTTGGTCCTACCTTATTTTGGGTTAGGATGAAGGTGCCCAAGGGGGAGGAAATCAAGGTTTATGACATTTATGAGGGGTGTCAGCATAATCAGGTCTTTAAACAAACCAAGGGTTGCAAACACTAAGATGAAGAACCAAATACGATAAAAATTGAAAAGGAGTACAATTTTAGGATGCTACAACTCTTAAAAGGATGAAAGGAAGTAAAGTTAGCATTGGTGGTATTTCTTCAACAAGAGTTTCTGGTAAAGGTACACTTGTTTTAAATGATTGTAAAACCGAGGTTGAAAATGTTTTGTATGTTAAAGGGTTGAAACATAATCTTTTGAGTGTTAGTCAATGGTGTGATCAAGGATTTAACTTGGTTTTCAATTCAAATTGTTGTATTATTAGTAAAAATAGAAATTGTGTTAGCAATGGAAGTAGAGATGCAAATAATCTATATATTCTTGATTATACTAATGGTGAATATTGTTGTTTAAGTGAACTTGATGAAGCTTGGATGTGGCATAGAAGATTTGGGCATATGAACTTTGACATATGATTCAAATCAATAAAAAAGAAGCTATAAGAGACATGTCATAGCTTGCAAAGCCTTTTGTTTGCAAAGACTGTCAGGTGGGCAAACAAACTAGAACTAGTTTCAAATCGAAAGAGTTATCCAATATTAGACCTCCAGAGCTTGTACACAGATTTGTGCGGTCCTACTAGGATTGCAAGTCTACAAGGTGAGAAATACTTCATTGTTTTAATTGATGACAATTCATGCATGGCATGGGTAACATTTTTAAAAGAGAAATCAGAAGCATTAGAGAAGTTTAAATATTTTAAAGCTCTGGTTGAAAATGAAATGGATCTGAGATAAAATGTTTACATTCTAACAATGGAGGTGAATTTACTTCTAAAAAGCTTATCAGTTTTTGTGAGAAAACTGGTATTAAAAGATAGTTTTCAGTAGCTAGAACACCTCAACAAAATGATGTTGTTGGGAGAAAAAATAGATCTGATCAAGAAATGGCTTGAAGTATGATGAATGAGTCAGGCTAGAGACACTTTTTAGAGAGATACAATTCATACTACAGTCTACATTCAAAATAGAGGAATGATGAGAGAAAAGCACAATAAAACACCATATGAGTTTTAGAAAGGTAGGCTTGCTATTGTAAAGCACTTTAGAGTTTTTGGTAGTCTTTTCTATATCAAAAGAGAAGAGGACAACATACGTAAATTTGACGCTAGGGAAAATGAAGGTATCTTCTTGTGGTATTCCTCTAAAAGTAAGGCTTATAAATGCTTCAATAAAAGGTTACGTAAGATTGTGGAAAGTGTTAATGTAAAAATTCATGAGATTACTAACACTTGTGACTAGCATGAAAATGGTGATAGTGGCTCTCAAAAAGATGAATTAGAAGGTGGTGTTCAACCTTATTCTTCTCATAAACAAGTTGGGACATCAAGTTATAATGAAAAAAATACTTCAGCAAATGTTCAACCTGAGGTAATAAAATCCTTCTTCAAGTTTACAACTTTGGACAACAAATACTCTTTTTGAAAATGAATCTGAAATTGATCTGGGAAAGACTCCTTCTAAGTTTGTGCAAAAGAATCATCTCGTTGATGAAATCTTACCCGAGAATGGAACTAGAGGAACTAGAAGGAATGCAAATTAGTATGAAGATGATGTTACTTCTTTGTTGCTCATGTTTGAACCCAAGTGTTTTGAATAAGTAGCTGAAGATAAATTTTGGATAGCAACCATGAAAGAAGAGCTTGATCAAATACAAAAAAGTGAAACATGGGAACTTGTTCCTAAACCCAAGGATAAGAATGTAATAGGCACAAAATGGGTTTATAGGAACAAGTTGAATGAAGAAGGCAAAGTGGTTAGTGTTATTCTAAGGATCCGGTTATTATTGAGAGGGGGGGTGAATCAGTAAAACAATAAGCTGAAATATTTTACCAATCTGCAAATACTTCTCAAAAATAGTTAATACTAATTACCAGTAGCAGATCAAACAGTCTTCAAATCAGATTTACCAAAATATTACCGGTAGTTGAAGTGTTCATCATTAAGCAAATATAGTGAAGACATCAAATGAATAACTGAACAATCCATCCACAACATGAACACAAAGATTTTTCACGTCGAAACCCAAATGGGAAAAACCACGGTGGGAATTGGTACCCACAAAATTTGCACTCTTTCGGAATGTGCCCTGTTAAAGGCCTAACCCGCTTAGGAGATTTACAATAATGTTCGGTTAAGAGAAGACCCTATTAGGATTCACCTGATGAAGGGATTTTAACCTCAACCCTGTTAGGAGTAACCTTGCTAAAGGATTTAAACCCAAATTAATGAGTTACCTGGTGAAGGGATTTACAAGATTGGGCTTGTTAGGACCTACCCGGTTATGGGATTTTAATACTATTGCAACTGTTAGGAAACAACATATAAATGATCTGATCAGTGCACTCTCTTCTTGCTAGTACAGATCCATTTCAGCTCCAATCTGCTTCACTCATGCAGACATCTCAATCTCGTTCGACACACTCTCCTTATCTGATCACCGACACAAAAATCCTTCTCAAACTCGACCTAAATAAACTTATCAACTAGGTCAGTTACATAACCCTAAATTACAATGAATTTATATCATAGATTATATCAAATCATTTAAAATCATTATAGATCATTACAACAAATTTCAAGACAATTACAGCCATTGAATGATCATAACACACCACCACACATCGGTCTAATAAGTTGTCAAACCCTTATCACATTCTGCTAAGAACTTCTTTGTTTCCCAATAAATCGATCCTTATATGCACTCAAACAACATCTTATCTATTCACATGACACGTCATCTCTAAGTTAAGAACATGAAAAGATCCATTGCCAAACCATAAAACATCACCAATTAAAGATCTTATTATCGGTTCTCAAACCATGCACTAACTATACAACAATCAATTACAAACATGACTTCCGATTCTCCAAACATGATGCGGTTCCAGTCATAGACTCATTATAATGGCATAAGCATACATTCCAAACCGCAACACCTAACTCAACATGAATCTCTACCACAACCATCTCCTTCTTTGTTCGTGCTTACCGGTTCACTGTCAACTTAGCAAATATTCCATTACTGGTTAGGCTTAGATAACTTAGATGATATACCAAACATAAACAAAAATGGTTTTCATTAATGACAACACAAATAATTGATCATAAAGAATCATATCACAATTATATCATCACCAACAGTCCATCAATATATCAACACCAACATCATCCTTTACTGGTACATCATCATCTCACCATCAGTTATGCCAACGTGCCAACATTCTCCCCCTTTGGAATTGATGGCAACACTAAAAGAATGCAACAACTAAAACAATCAACTGATGAGAAATACTAGGAACTCATAATGTCATGTTGTACTAATTTGTTCTTCACTTCTTCTCCCTGTTTCTTTTCTTATCCCCCTAACTATTGTATTTCTTCTCCCCCTTTGACAACAATTCCAAAGGTGCAAAGGCATCTTTTGTCATCATTTTTGTTGCTTCATCTTTGTTGCTCCCCCTGAGGAGTAGCCCTCTTCTCATCAATCCAAAGTGAAAGATATTCAATAAGTCCATTGGATTGATGTATCGTTGGCATCCTAGTTGATCTTGGGTAGGGGTACAACCCCCAACTGACCTCTGCGATATTCAAAGGTTGCCCTAGGTAATGGTTTGGTTAATATATCTGCCAATTGCTCCTTACTAGACACATGTTCCATTCTGACTTTCTTCTCTTGCACTCTTTCTCTCAGAAAGTGATACTTCAATTCAATATGTCTTGTCCTAGCATGCAACACAAGATTCTTTGAGATGTTTATTGCACTTGTGTTATCACAATATATGATCACCGGTTTTTTCATATCTTCCTTGAATCCTTCCAAGATATGTCTCATCCATATAGCTTGTGTACAATTCATAGATGCAGCTATATACTTTTCTTTTGCTGTAGACTGAGATATACAAGTCTATTTCTTACTAGTCCAAGATACCAGTCTACCACCTAGAAAGAATGCTCCACCTCTTGTGCTTTTCCAGTCATCTACATTTCCTACCCAATCGGCATTAGTGAATACCTGCAAATAAAAAATGGTTCTATATGGATACCACAATCCATAATCAACTATCCCTCTAAGATATCTGAATATTCTCTTCAATGTTGTTAGATGTGTCTCCTTAGGGATCTTTTGAATTTTGCTACTAAACCAATTGCATGGGCAATATCCGGTCTACTATGAACAACATATTGAAGTTTCTCAATCATAGATATGCATTCCTTCTCATCCACTAAGGGTGAATCGTCTTCTTTTGACAAGTTGTAACCATACATGTTCCAACCGGTTTATAGTCTTCCATTCCAAAGGTCTTTAATACTTCCTGCAGATACTTATATTGACTGATAAAAGTTCCACCTTCTAGTTGTTGGACTTGCAAACCAATGAAATTTTTTGTCTCACCTATTAGAGACATCTCAAACTTCTTCTTCATCTCATCTACAAAATTCATGCATATATCATCATTTCCTCCAAATATGATGTCATCAACAAATACTTCTGCAATCAGCATCTTGTGTCCTTCAGTCTTCAAATAAATATTGTTGTCCTCACTAGTTCTCTAAAATCCTATCTTTATTAGAT
The DNA here is from genome assembly GCF_030272615.1 of Cryptomeria japonica. NCBI lineage: Eukaryota > Viridiplantae > Streptophyta > Pinopsida > Cupressales > Cupressaceae > Cryptomeria > Cryptomeria japonica. Next base: position 136,925,421 of record NC_081406.1, read on the forward strand.
GTGCATGAAGTCTTTTATACCATGCCCTTGGTGCTTTCTTTAATCCATATAATACTTTATGCAGTTTGTATACCATATCCTTGTCTTCTGTCAATGCATACCCATCTGATTGTTCAATATACACATCTTATTCAAGAATTCTATTTAGAAATGATAACTTTACATCCATTTGGTAAAATTTAAAACCTTTGAAAGTTGCATTCGCAAGTAGCATTCTAACACCTTCAAGCCTAGCAACTGGTGCAAAGGTCTCTCCATAATCTTCACCTTCTTCTTGTGCATACCCTTTGCAAACTAGTCTTTCCTTATTTCTAACAACTTCTCCTTCTTCATTCAGCTTGTTTCTAAATACCCACTATGTACCAATCACATTTTTATAATCTGGTCTAGGAACAAGTGACCAAGTGTTGTTTTCTCAATCTGATCAAGCTCTTCATTCATTGCCTTTAACCAATCATCATCCTTAAGAGATTCTCTCACTGTCTTTGGTTCAACTGTGGAAATCAAACAAGCACTTTCTCTAATTTTTCTTCTTGTTTGTACTCCATCATTCTTGTCTCCAATTATCTGATCTACAGAGTGATTCTACTTCACATATCTAGGTATAACTGGTTCTGGTAAAGAAGTTTCTTCTTGTTCTTCTTCATCTTCTTTATCATCTACCAGTTGAGTAGTATCCACCATATTGTTCTGCTCAGCATCAATTTGAATCTTTGATTCAATAATTACTACCTTATGCTCCTCAACTGCATTAGACTTGTTGATATCATCATATTTGTTCACAACTAGGGTTTTGGGTGAGAATGCTCTTCCACCGATTCACAAATCTCCACAATCGGCTATCAACTTCACCAAAGTAACAATCAAAATCTCTTCTATGTTTCTATCATTCTCCACATGTGCTCTTCAAAAATACTAAGTGAAAAATGAGACTATCAAACACCTTTTCTTTGCCTTTTACTAAACCGGTTGAACATACCCTAATCATTGTTCAACTCTAAAACTTGATACCAATAGACATCACATCCAGTTTACCAGTTTGATCAAAAAATCACTTCATAACAATATTATGCATCAAAGTATGTAGATTTAACTTACCACATACCATTCAGGGGGGTCCGAAAATGGATCTGCCAATATGTTACCCCTAAGCCTCATACATAACTTAGTTTATCGGTGAAGGATTCTCCACACTAGGTGAAGAATGGGAATCTTCTAATGATTTGCTTTCAGTTTTCTTCCTCCATATCTTTTTCATCTCATTATCAGTTTCTTCCACGTCTATCTTCTTCTTTCCTTTATGATCAACGGACTGATCAACCGGTTTGTTCATTTTAGCTCTACAAAACTTTGCAAGGTGTCCTAGTTCAAGTGACAATGGAAACATGCCATTCTAGATGCTCTCCAAGGTCCAACATTGCCTCTACTAGTTCTTCTTTGATAATTCATAGAAACATGACCAAATTTGTGATAGATTGAACATGTCACATTCCATCTATTCTCCATTTCATAAGGACTAGACAGGTTCACATAAGGTCTCTACCAAGTAGTGTTTTTCTAGTCATTGTAAGATCTCTGCCAAGTAGGGTTCCTCTGTTCATTGAAAGATCTTTCTCATCCACCATCAGACCTCTAATCCATGTAAGGTCTTTGATTGTTCACTCTTGACCTGCACTCAACAACTCTATGCCCATACTTGTTGCAATTTAAGCAATATCCATTAAAAGTGCTAGGCATATATCCATCATATGTATTAGGCCTATAACCATTAAAAGCACTAGATCTACTTCTACAAAGATTAGCAATATGACCTACCTTATGACAGTTAAAACATACTAGTTTGTAGGTTCTCTTACCAGTGTTCTTTTTTTCTTCTTTGGTGTAGATTTGGCTTCGTGCAAGGTGTCCTTGGTACCTATTGGTTCTCCTGTTCAAAGGTTATGTATCCCAAGCCATGTGTATCTTTGTTCTGCCTTTGTGACTGAATCTGCTTATCAAGCATAGCATTGCTCTTGTTGTATTTAGCCAATATCTCATTAGCATCAGCCAACTCCTTAGTAAGGTCTTCATTCTTTTTCATAAGACTCTCTCTAAGAGACACAACCATGTCTAGATCAACTTTCACTTCCTCTTTTTCCTCTTGAAGATGTGCATGCAAGGTACTAATCTCCCGGTTCAGCTTAACAATCTCATGCTCCTTATCCCTTATTGTGTCTTCAGTTATCCTTCTGGATTCCAACTCTTGACTCATCCTGATTGTAAGGGCTTCCAACTCTCTCCTTAGATTTTCCTTATCATCATTCAACTTTTCCACTTTATTAACCAAGGCATCAATGTTTGCTTCCTCGAATGAACTATTTTCACTAAGTTCTATCAACTGCTCAACTAGCTCTCTTCTCTTAGCCGATGCATCTTTTTACTTAACCCTAAGTTCATCATAGGCTTCTTTAGATTCTGCAAGCTTCTGTGAAAGCTCTCATTTACTCATTGAACCTTCCCCCATGTTAGCCTTAAGGATCTTTTCCCAAGCGGTTAAGCCTTTAACGAAATTAAGCTCTAATACCAATTGTTATTATGAGGATCTGATTATTACTGAGAAGGGGGTGAATCAGAAATAACAATAAACTAAAATGTTTTAAAAATTTGCAAAAAATTCTCAAAAATAGTTCATAACTAGTACCGGTAGCAAATCAAATAGTCTTCAAATCAGATTTACCAAAACATTACCGGTAGCTACTTAAGTGTTCATCATTAAGCAAATATAGTAAAGACATCAAATGAATAACTCAACAATCCATCCACAACATGAACACAAATATTTTTCATGTGGAAACCTAAATGGGAAAAACCACGGTAAGAATTGGTACCCACAAAATTTGCACTCTTTCAGAATGTGCCCTGTTAAAGGCCTAGCTCGTTTAGGAGCTTTACAATAATGCCAGGTTAAGAGTAAACCCTGTTAGGAGTCACCTGGTGAAGGGATTTTAACCTCAACCTTGTTAGAAGCTCTACCATGTTAAGAGTAACCTTGCTAAAGGATTTAAACCCAAATTAATGAGTCACCCAGTGAATGGATTTACAAGATCAGGCATGTTAGGACCTACCTGGTTAAGGGATTTTAATACTGCTGTAGCTGTTAGGAAACAACAAATAAATGATCTGATCAATGCATTCTCTCCTTGCTAGTACAGATCCATTTTAGTTCCAATCTACTTCACTCCCGCAAACATCTCAATTTGGTTCGGCACACTCTCCTTCTTTGATCACCGACATAAAAAATCCTTCTCAAACTTGACCTAAATAACCTTATCAACTAGGTTAGTTACATAACCCTAACTTATAATGAATTTATATCATAGATCATATCATATCATTAAAAATCATTATAACAAATTTTAAGACAATTGCAGTCGTTGAATGATCATAACACATCACCACACATTGATCTGATAAGTTGTCAAACCCTTATCACATTTTACTAAGCACTTTGATGTTTCCCAAGAAATTGATCCTTGTACACACTCAAACAACATCTTATCTATTCACACAGATTCTGACACATCACCACTAAGTTAAGAACATGAAAAGATTCGTTGCCAAACCATAAAACATCACCGATTAAAGATCTTGTTACTGGTTCTCAAACCCTGCACTAAACATACAATAATCAATTACAAACATGACTTCTGGTTCTCCAAACATGATGTGGATCCAGTCATAGACTCATTATAATTTCATTGGGATACATTCCAAACTATAACACCTAACTCAACATGGATCTCCACCGCAACCATCTCCTTCTATGTTCTTTCTTATCGGTTCACTGTCAACTTAGCAAACATTCCATTATCGATTAGGATTAGATAACTTAGATGATATACCAAACATAAACAAACATGGTTGCCATCAATGACAATAAAAATAATTGATCATAAAGCATCATATCACAATTATATCATCACCAACATCATCCTTTACTGGTACATCATCATCTCACCATTAGTTATGCCAACATGCCAATAGTTAGAAACAAAGCAAGGCTTGTTTGTAAAGGGTATGCACAGGTGGAAGGTATTGATTTTGATGAAACCTTTGCTCCAGTTGCACGTCTTAAAGAAATTAGAGTGTTCTTATCTTTTTCTTCTTTCAAAGGTTTTAAAAAAATTCAAATGGATGTAAAATTTTCTTTTCTAAATGGAACTCTAAGTGAAGAAGTGTATATCAAACAATTTGATGTATTTATTTTGTCACAGAATCATGATTATGTATGCAATCTCAAAAATGTACTTTATGGGCCTAAAAAATCCCCACATGCTCGGTATGATAGGTTAGATAAGCATATACAATAACAAGGCTCTAGAAGAGGAATGACAAACAACAACCTTTATGTGAAGGAAGAAGGTAAACAGATTTTGACTTTATAGTGGTTTATGTAGATGATCTGATTTTTGGAAGTGATTGTGTAGATATGTGCAAAGATTTTGTTGCTAACATGCAAAAGAAATTCAAAATTTCTATGCTAGGTGAACTATCTTTCTTTCTAGGCCTACAAATTCTACAATCTAAAAAAGGTATCTTTCTTTCTCAAACCAAGTATATCATAGAGATGTTAAAGAGATTTAGAATAGAAGATTACAATCCTATGAGTATACCTATGGTAGCAGGATGTAAAATTAGTAAATATGATGACTCTCCTAATGTTAATTAGACTTATTATAGGTCTATGGTAGGCATCTTGTTATATGTTACATCTACTAGGCCTGATAGTATGCAAGCAGTTGGTTATGTGGCTAAGTTCCAGGTTGCACCAAAAGACACTCATGTTCATGTTGTAAAGAGAAAATTCAAATATTTGAAGGGTATAATGTATTTTGGTTTATGGTATCCCAAAGGTAAATAATTTACACTCACAACTTTCACCGATGTAGATTGGGGAGGTTCAGTTGATGATAGAAAAAGAACAAGTGGTGGTGATTTCTTTCTTGGAAGTTATCTTGTTTATTGGTTAAGTAAAAAGCAACCTTCTATTTCTTTATCTACAATAGAAGTAGAGCATATTACAACTGTATCATGTTGTACTCAGGTAATTTGGATGAAGAAAACATTAAAATATATAAAGGTTGAGTATTATCACCCCATTCCCATTTTTTGTGATAATACGAGTGCTACCAATACTTCAAAAAAATCTTGTTTTGCACTCCAGGACTAAGTATATTCCTATTAAATATCTTTTTTTGAGAGAGCAAGTTATTAATCAACAAGTTAAGTTGGAATAAGCAAACACTCATGTTACTAATCAACAAGTTACTCTAGGGCCCCTTTTTTGTTTCGGATTTTGTTCTGATGTTTTGATTCTAATCCTTTTATAATCTTCTTTGTAAAGGGTTTCAGGACCTAATTTCTTCTCACCAATACATTCTAGTGAACCTGACTCTCATGCTTACATTACTTTTGATTTTTATTTTCAGATTTGATTCATATGCACTTAATTGACCTATATTTGCAAATATTTTTGAAATATATAGCTTATGCACTTATGGTTACATTCACTCAATAGCTAGTTCACCTGCATTACATTTTGGTGAACCCAATTTATTTCATTCTTATTTTTTATTTCAGATATGATTTGTATGCACTTTAACATTTAAATTTTCACTCATAGATCATATTTGCAATTGAATTCCATAAATTTAGAGGTTAAATTCATAAAAACCCTAATTTATTATTCTAAAATTGTTCAAATGTGTTTTCATGCTTGATTGTTATGACATGTTATGTTAATATTTAGATGCATCTAGTGTTGAAATTTGTATTTCACATTGTTTAATTTATTGGTTAATAAATCATTTTTACAAATAATTGCATTGTTTAATCAAAGTTTTCAATCTTTGTATTCAATTTCCCTCTCTTGTGAATCAATTTTGTTACCCTTAGTCCTACATACAATATTCTAGTGAAAAGAAGTTATAAACTTAAGGATATCCCAAGGTTTAAATACTAAGGATATGGAGCCTCGGTTGGATAATTTATTCCATGTGAATGTTGGTGCTTCCTCTAATCCAAAAAATGATATCACTAATCCCCATTCTCTTTATACTTCTCATGATACATAAATCACTAACAAGGGTTACTATTGACCAATTGGAGAAGATTGATAATGAATTTGAGAATCTTCAACAATGGATGAGTCAATAATACCCAGATAGTGAAGTAATCCCCTTGATTTAAGGATTGAAAAGATTGGTCCAAAATGATAGGATAGGTGTGGATTTGTTGTGTGGCCTTGCTCATATTGTCGATACTAATATTATACCACTCAAAAGTTGTGTCCTGGAATCCCTTGGTTACTTTCAATCCACTAGCCAAGTTAATCATTCTATTCCTATGCCTACATCCTTGCCTAATGTACCTACATTTGCATCTTCTATCATGACTATGTCCACACAAAATATTAATCCTACACATGTTAGTCATGGGGACAATCCTATTAATCAATATTCTTACATACCTCCTTATGTGAGTCTTCCATTTGCTTCACAACCATCTCTTATATCAACATACCATAATGTTCACCCTCCTTATTCTCAACCTCCACCTACTTACAATAGTGTTACTCCTCCATCACAATCCAATATGTCTAATTTCAATCCATCCACTGAAGCATCTATCAATAACCTAGTGAAAATTGTTGGAATCAAGGAACACTGAGAGGGGGGCAGGGGTTGAATTAGTATTTTGCAAACTTCAAATTTATTGATCTGCTTGTTCAACCACTTAATACATTGAACCAAAAGAAAGATGCAATAACACAAAGCAATTAACCACAACACCGTAACACAATAGATTTTATACGTGGCAAACACGGTCAAGGGAAAAACTACAGTTGAGACCCACAAATGAGTATACTTAAATATAAAGTTTTACAATGAGAATGCACATGCATTTAGGTACACTACCTAGAGCTCACTGTTCAAGAAAGAGAGGCTCACTGTCTATAAATGAATTACAATAGATCACTGAAGTACATGAACTAAATAATAGCATCTACAAATGCCTAATTGTAGTTCTGATTAAGCACATTTTACAAACTTTTCACACTGCCTTATATTGTTCAGATCCACTGTTCTACAATAGTCTGGAGCACAAACCTCTAACATGTGCATGTGAAATTATGCACAATCGATCACAAACACCTTTCGCATGCCCATCGATATCCAAAATGATCATAACAAGTGATATAATATATCTGCAACAAGAAATTAATTCAACTACATATCGACTCAAGAGAACTTAACATATAATGAAATGTGCACATATTGTCGACCAAATCTAATTTCAAATACTAGTGTGAACCAAAATAATTGATCACACGTTACCAAAATTTCTAGACAAAACACTTGGACCACAAAATAATTACCAAAATCATTCTGCATAACCCGCATGTTAGTCCCAACCGGTGCTGAGAGGGGAGGGGTGAATCAACACTTTACCAATTTTACAAACTTTAAAACCTTTTAACTCAAGACTGCACTAACTTAATATTCATCAATATAAACAGTTATTGTAGAAGAACATGCATGCATGAAAATATACACAGTAACACCAAGATTTATCTCATGGAAACCAAATGGAAGAAAACAACAGTGTGAGTAGAAACTCACAAAATTTGCACTCTTCTGGAGTATGTCCGGTGAGGAGCCATCCCTGTTAGGAGATTACAAAGACATTGGTAGGTGCCACTCGGTTAATGGATTTTGTTTAAGGTATGTTAGTGCCTTTACCCTATTAGAGGTAGCCTTTTTAAAGGTCTTAGGATCATCAATTAAGATGACACCCGGTTAAGGGATTTTACAAAGGGACCTGTTAAAGTCCACTCAGTTAAGGGATTTTGAGTTGAAATGGTTAGAAAGAAACAAGAAGTTGATTTGTTGGAATAGTTACTGATATCTTGATTAGATCACAATGAAAATCATACTTTGTCTCCACCGGTTGTGTTTGCTCTGCACTACATTGGTCCTCTGCTCATACACTTGGATCTGCATTCTGCTGGTCTACTTCACACACACTTTGCTCTGCTAAATCATTTATCACCTCTTCACTCTACACTCTGCACTTTGGATTGCCTCTCATAGGATCTGCACTTTGCAAATTTTACAATCAAGAGTATTTTGAATGAACTCAAAATACTTTATACATTCTCTGTCGTCACCTTCAGGTGTTTCCTTAATCAATGAATTGCATATTTCGGTAGGTTTAGAATTCAAATCTTCTCACTCTTTCTTTGCACGTCTTGCAACAATTCCACCAACTACTCAACCAATTATGCCACTGCATCCCAAAAAAATAGTGACTTCTGGGTCACGTTTAGTCTTTTAAATGCGAACCAGAAAATTCGCAAATAATCATGGCTTAATTGCATGATAACTAAAGTTGAATTCACCAACCTTTAGTTGGGCGCAGCTACAAACTCACCAACTCACTTTTTTCCATTGCAACTATGTAATCGATCACCACTCTGAGATTTACAGTGCCCACCTATCTTCCTTCTGCTTCACCGGTGTACCAATATACCACTGCGCTCTTCATTACTGATTCATCCTTTGGTGTCGATTTTCGGTGCTTCCATCAAGCTTCTTCTCCTATTTTCCAATGAGGTTATTATTTTCATAAAACCTCAAGCCTTCTTTCCTAAGTCATCTTTTGTGACTTTATCATCACCAGAATTACCGATTTGAAGATCTAACCTCAACATCAATCTTGAGTGACAGACCGGTTAGCTTAGTTTGTCTTCCCTTGAGCTAATTAAACCTTGATCATTTGTCTATTATGTTGCTTCCATGTTGTTTAAAAGTCATCACCTTTGCTACTGAGATACACTACTCCATCGGTACCACTCCACCAATCAATGTTAGACGTCAATGACAAATCTCAGCAAATATATCGGTTCTCTAGATTAACCGATTTTGTCAATGCCAACAATCTCCCCCTTTGGCATTGATGGCAACACTTCAAAATTTGTCTTATCAGTTTCTCCTACATATACTTTCTTCATTTCTTTCTTTATTTCTATACCGGTCATTACTTCTACTCTAAGTATTGAATATCTCCCCCTAACACTGGCAATACTCTATTTCATCAACTTTGGCTCAATCACTACTTACCAATGCTCAAACACTATAAACATATAAAAATTATAATCATATCTCCCCCTTTGACAACAATGCCAAAGATGTATTTCAGTATACTTACAAGACTGCTCCCCCTAACCAGAATAGTCCACACTTATCAATCTAGTCTTAGACATTTTTCATAAAGAAATCAACTAGATTCATATAGAACCCTTTTTACTTACTTTATTGTAGGTAGGGGCATCACCCTTAGCTTACCTCTGAGGTATTCAAAGGTGTCCTTCTGTAGTGGCTTGGTGAAGATATCAACCACCTGTTCTTTTGTTGGTATATACTCCAACCTCACTTCCTTATCTTGAACCTGTTCTCCGAGGTAGTGATATTTGATAGCTACATGCTTTGTCTTGGAATGCATCACCAAATTCTTGGATACGTCTATAGCACTGGTGTTGTCATAGTGAATCACCACAAGTTTAGTCACCTTTTCTTGGATACCTTCCAATAATTGTTTGATCCATACAATCTATGTACAGTTGATTGCAACAGCCACATACTCAGCCTCAGTTGTGGATTGAGAGATGCAATTATGTTTCTTGCTTGTCCATGACACAATCATATCTCCAAGAAAGAATGCACCTCCACTAGTGTTCTTTCTATCATCAATGTTCCCTACCCAATCTGTATCAGTGAGGACACTTAAGCTGAAATCTTCTTTATGTGGATACCAAAGACCATACTCATCAGTCTTCTTAAGGTATCTAAATATTCTCTTAACTACCACCATATGTGTCTCTTTTGGATTTGCAGCAAATCTGGCAACCAATCCAACAACTTGTGCTATATCCGGTCTACCGTGTATTGCATACTGCAACTTACCGATCATGGATCAGTAAAGTGTCTCATTCACTTCATGAGCCTCATCATTTTTGGAGAGCTGGCAACCTATAACCATTGGAGTTCCAACAGGTTTGCAATCTTCCATTCCAAAAGTCTTCAATATTTCCCTTATGTACTTGGTTTGGCTAATGAATATACCATTCTTTAACTGAGATACTTGCAGGCCAATGAAGAATTTTATCTCATCGATCATGGACATTTCAAACTCTTGCTTTATTTGTTCTACAAAACCTCTGCTCGTCTTATCATCTCCTCCAAAGATGATGTCATCTACAAAGAATTCAACAATCAAATATTTTCTTTCTTCTCTGGTCTTCAGATACAGGTTACTGTTGTCACTGGTTCTCATGAACCCTATGCTTAATAGATATGAGTGCAACCTCTCATACCAAGCTCTTGGCTCTTGTTTTAGCTAATATAGAGCCTTCTTCAGCCTACATCCCTTTTGGTTACTCTATGTACACTTCTTCCTCTAAAACACCATTTAAGAATGTCGATTTGACATCCATCTGGTAAACTTTGAACTTCTTGTAAGCAGCATAGGCAAGCAAGATTCTGACCCCTTCTAGTCTAGCCACCGGTGCAAAGGTTTCTCCATAATCCAAACCTTCTTCCTTAGCATAGCCTTTGTAGACTAATCTTGCTTTGTTTCTTACTACTTGACCGATTTCATCCATTTTGTTTCTAAACACCCATTTGGTACCTATCACATTTTTGTTTTCCGGTATGGGCACTAGAGTCCAAGTTTCTTTTTTCTCAATCTGCTCCAGTTCCTCCTCCATGGCTTTCATCCAGTCTTCATCTTTTAGAGCCTCCTTTGTTGTTTTGGGCTCAATTTTAGAGAGCAGACATGCATTCTCTCTTGCTCTTCTTCTAGTCAATACTCCCGCATCTTTGTCACCAATGATATTTTTAGCGGAGTGGTTGTTTCTAACATACTTTGCTAGTACCGGTTCATTTCTTGGAGCTTCTTCTACCGGTTTTGTAGGTTCTACTTCACAAGATTCCTCATTTGCCACTACAATAGGATTCTCTTTAGCAAGTTTGACCGATACAGTGTACTCAAATCCTTGATAATCCTCTGGTTCACTCTTGCTATCCTGTTCATTTTTCTCAGAGAACTCATCTACTCTGACATTGGCACTCTCCACAATCTTACCTATCCTTTTTTTCAAAAACCGATATGATTTACTCTTTGTGGAGTAACCTAAGAAGGTTCCTTCATCACTCTTGGGATCGAACTTTCCAGAGTACTCATCCCTCTTGATATAGCGCCTGCTTCCAAATACTTTGAAATAGCTCACATTGGGTGAGTATCCACACCATAATTCATAGGGATTTTTATTTGCCCCTTTCTTCACCTGTATCCAGTTCAAGGTATACACAACAATGCTTATTGCTTCTCTCCAGGAGATATGTGGAATATCCTTTTGTATCATCAGAGTCCTCGCATAATCAATCAGAGTTCTATTCCTTCTTTTAGCAACCCCATTTTGTTGAGGTATTTTGGGTGCAGACATCTATCTCATAATCCCTTGTTCTTCACAGTAATTCATGAACTCTCCCCCTCTATCTGGTCTCAGACATTTTAGATTTTTACTCGTTCCTCTCTTTACTCGAGCCTTGAAGACTTTAAACATGTGAAAGGCTTCAAATTTTTCTTTCAACAATACAACCCACATCATTCTTGAGAAATCATCTACAAACAACATGAAATACCAGTCTCCATAGAAAATATTGGTCCTCATAGGACCACACAAGTCTATATGAACTAAGTCCAACACATTCTCAGATGAAGAAGATTTGTTATTGAAACTAGACCCAGTCAACTTTCCTAGTTGGCATTCCTTACACATAGCATTTTCAGGTTTCATAATATCAAGCATACCTCTGATAGACTTCATTTTACTAACTTTTCCTATGCTATCAAAGTTGACATGACATAGTATTTTGTGCCACAACCAACTTTCTTCTACCTTTGCCATTAGACAACTACCTGTGGTGGTATCTAGGTGAAACAGATTACCTCTAGATTGTTTACCGGTAGCAATTGGACTGCCTAATTTGTTATTTATTTTGCATATTCCTTCATTGAATTCTAACCAATAACCCTTATTGTTAAGTTGTGCAGCACTTAACAGACTATATTTTAGCCCTGCTACCCAATAAACATCTTCACAATTTGTTTTATCATTCTGGGCTATAGATCCCTTACCTTTTACTACACAAGGAGCATCACTGTTGAATCTCATTATTCCTCCATTGCAGTCCTCCATGCTAAGGAATTTTTTTCTGTCACCGGTCATGTGGTTAGTGCAACCATTGTCAATTACCTAGTCTCCACACCAGTTTGAACTAGAGATTAGTGCCATATCACTTTCCTCTATGTTATCTTCCTTTACAACTACAAATGTAATTCTATCTCCATCAGATCCTTCTGATTCTTCATCGATAACTCCTTCTTCTGCAAGATAGCACTCCTTCTTGCTCTTGTGCTTGTAGCTTCTAAAATTATCAGTCCTATCATTGCCAGGACATCTGGATGCAATATGACCTATTCTATTACAAGAAAAGAAGTTCAAGGGAAGTTTACCTTTATACTCTCCTTTTCCTCTTAGTAGTCTTCTTGCTAATAGAGCTTCAATCTCATCTTGATCATGTTCTTCAGATAGCAGGTTATCACATTCATGAGAATGACCGGTTCTTGTAGTAGAGTTGTTTCCAGTTTCTTTTCTTCTCCTTGTTGGTGCAGATATCATGGAAGTTTTGAAGGCATCATCAATCTTTGGTACATTGTTATCATAGTTGCTCAATTCAAAGGCAGTCAACTTACCGATCAGTGAGTCAAGTGAAACACTAAATGTTCCCAAGGATCTATGTTCCTGAATTGCAGAAACCCTTATGGCATATTGTGGTAGCAAGGTTCTCAAGATTTTTCTAACCACATCATCTTCTTCAAGCTTTCCTCCAGCACTTCTGATGGAATTTACCACATCTTTTATTCTTTTACTATATTGTTCAATAATTTCTTCTTCTTGCATCCTTATCTCATCAAATTTTCCTCTCAAGCTATCCACTTTAGCCTTTTGAACATGAGGATCTCCTCCATAAACAATCTTCATCTTATTCCACATCTGATAGGCTATTTTCAAATCTTGAACCTCAACATACTCATTATCAGATAGAGTTCTAGAAATCAGATCCATAGTAGCAGCATTGTCTTGCCTTTCTTTGATCTGATCTGTAGTGAGAACCCTTATAGGTTCATTATATTCCATGATTACATGATTCCAATATTGATCTCCTAGGGTTCTTAGGTAGAGCTTCATTCTACCGCACCATAAGGTGTAATTCTCCTTGGAGAACCTAGGACCCTCCTTTCGCATCATCTTGGATCTTTCCTTAAGTTGTTAAGCTCTTTTGGATCTAAGGGCCAAAGCTTTGATACCAATTGTTATCCCCAACTGATGCTAAGAGGAGAGGGGTGAATCAACACTTTACCAGTTTTACAAACTTTAAAACCTTTTAACTAAACACTGCACTAATTTAATATTCGTCAATATAAACAGTTATTGTAGAAGAACATACATGCATGAAAAGATACACAGTAACACCAAGATTTATCTCGTGGAAACCCAAATGGGAGAAAACTGCAACGTGAGTAGAAACTCACAAAATTTGCACTCTTCTAGAGTATGCCCAGTGAGGATCCATCCCTGTTAGGAGGTTACAAAGACATTGTTAGGTGCCACTCGATTAACGGATTTTGTTTAAGGCATGTTAGTGCCTTTACCCTATTAGAGGTATCCTTTTTAAAGGTCTTAGGATCATCAATTTAGATGAAATCCGGTTAAGGGATTTTACAAAAGGACTTGCTAAAGTCCACCCAATTAAGGGATTTTGAGTTGAAATGGTTAGAAAGCAACAAGAAGTTGATCTGCTAGAATAGCTATTGATAGATTGATCATATCACAATGAATATCATACTCTATCTCCACCGGTTGTGTCTGCTCTGCACTACACTGGTCCTTTGCTCATACCCGTGGCTCTGCACTCTGTTGGTCTACTTCACACACACACACTGCTCTGCTAAATCATTTAGGACCTCCTCACTCTTCACTCTACACTTCAGATCACCTCTCATAGGATTTGCACTTTGCAAATTTTACGATCAAGAGTATTTTGAATGAACTCAAAATACTTTATACATTCTCTGTCGTCACCTTCAGGTGTTTCCTTAATCAATGCAATCACAGATTTTAGTAGGTTTAGAATTCAAATCTTCCCGCTCTTGCGTTGCATGCCCTACAACAATTCTGCCAACTACTCAACCAATTATGCCACCACATCCCCCCAAAATAGTGACTTTTGGGTCACGTTTACTCTTTTAAATGTGAACCAAAAAATCCACAAATAATTATGGCTTAACTACATGATAACTAAAGTTGACTTCACCAACCTTTAGTTGGGCATAGCTACAAACTCACCAACTCACTTTTTTCCATTGCAACTATGTAACCAATCACCACCTTGAGATTTACGGTGCCCACCTATCTTCCTTATGCTTCACCGGTGTACTAGTATACCATTGCGCTCTTCATTACCGGTTCATTCTTTGATGTCGATTTGCAGTGCTTCCATCAAGCCTCTTCTCTTGTTTTCCAATGAGGTCCCAATTTGCATACAACCTCAAGCCTTCTTTCCTAAGTCACCTTTTGTGACTTCATCATCATCAGAATGACCAATTTGAAGATCTAACCTCAACACCGATCTTCTTGAGTGACAAACCAGTTAGCTTAGTTTGTCTTCCCTTGAGCTGATTAAACCTTGATCATTTGTCTCTTATGCTACTTCCATGTTGTTTACAAGTCATCACCTTTTCTACTAAGATACAATACTCCACTGATACCACTCCATCGGTCAGTGTTAGATATCAATGACAAATCTCAGCAAATTTACTGGTTCTTTGGATTAACCAATTTTGTCAATGCCAACACCGCATAAGATTGTCATTTTGCATTGATAACCCAAAAACCAAGACATACAAAGGCTTTTAACTCACAAACTAATCATCATTGGAGGCCAAAATTCTAGACTAAGGTGATACAAACATCCATCAATCTTGCCTGAAATCCACAACTCAAAATGTTATCGTGAAAAGAAATAATATTCAAAATACTGAACTTTGTCGGATACTCTATTCTAGCTTGTTGGACTTGGACCAATCTTCAATTTTCCTTCCGATACAATCAAATCACATAATGTGGATGCGAATACTGACTTGGGTTGCCATCAATGAAAACACCCGATGACTTGTATAATGTCTCTTGCCAACATAAACTATCAAATCCTTACAATATCAATTGTCTTCCATAACTCAATCTAAGCTCAATGTTCCCACATTTGATGTAGTGAGCCCACTATAATGACATTATTTGTGTGGTTCATCCTAAGCATACTAAACCCTCAATTGTAGTTGTACAATGGAAAAGGTGACCCCTTAACTCATATGAAGACAGTTCAAACATTGCGTAGTGATTTTTCTCATGACCAAAGACTTATGGTTAAATTGTTTACTAGAACCTTTAAAGATAAAGCCTTGTAATGGTATATTTGTTCTTTGTCTCCTTATTCTATTACTTCAATTCAACAATTGGCTAATATTTTCAATCAACAATATCAAAATAACATTGATCCTAAGATTAATTTGACTGATTAGATTCATTGTAAGCAAGGAGTTAAAGAAAAAGTGACTGCTTTTATTGGTACATATAAACATTTGTATTCACAAATTTCTTATCTTGTGCTTGATCATAATGTTCAAATAATTTTTATTGCAATTTATAGAAGGATATTAGAGATAAGCTTCTATTTTCTGATTTTACTTTTTTTACGCAATTGTGGGCATTGCTTCATAATTATTAGCTTCAAGTGAGTTAATTTGAATCATCCTCTTCAATGGCTATGGTTGATAAGAATGAGAGTGCTCAACAATTGTTTATAAATTTCAAATTAAAAAAAAGGTTTCTTCAAGAAAAATGATGATAATGTGTTGCAACTTCCTCCCATCAAAACAAATGACAATTCTAAACCATTTCTTACTTCCAAATGATCCTAAAGCTTTTTATCAATATCATCATCAACCTAGCCATGATACTAAGAAATGTTACTAACTGAGGAATAATATTCAAGACTTAATTTATAAAAATAATATATTTGTAGTTGGTGTGAATGGAAAACTTGATAAATTCATAGCTCCACCTAATCAAAACCTCCAAATCTTCACCAATCCATTACCTTCTCATTCTAGCAACGTTGTTGAGTTTGAGCCTCTTTCTTTTTCTCTTAATGGCCTTGTTATAGAATCTAATAATTTTGTAAACCTTGTTGACAAACCTACACCTCTAGAAGACTTATGGCTTAGTTTTGATTATAGAGAGACTATTGTTGCACCTAATCATCCATTATATATTACTACGAAGATCAAAGATAAACTCTCACTAGGGGTGTTCATGGATCCAGTATGTATGGTGAATGTGATTTCTAAATAACATCTTTATACTCAACAATTGCATCAAGTAACATATGATAAATTTGATGTTATGGTTAAGGTGTATGAAGGTTTCTCTTTCCCTAATATTGGTTCTATTACTCTTCTCGTTGAGGTTGGTACTAAATGCTTAGATGTCACCTTTGTTACTATTCCTACATTGGATCAATTTCTTGTGAAGTTGAGACATCTTTGGCTTCCTTCCATGAAAGGTATCCTTTCTATAATTCATAATTTTTTTTTGAAATCACCTCATATTGGCACTATCATAACGATCAATCATAGCCTTTACCAACCCACATCGAAGCATGAAAATTTCACTCTTGATTACTTTTGGCCTAAACAACCTAAGCCTCTTAAGCCTTGAAACGCTATCCTTTTCTTATCTTATCAAAATTCAAAAAATGAGATGATCATGGCCTTGAGTAAACCTAGAGACCCTACACCTATGGATATTCCTCCTCCTCATATTGTAGATGGTATTCTTCCTACTCCTTCTATTCCTCCTATATATGCCTCTATCTCACCTCCTACATCCTACAAAGGAAAGCACTTGGCATATTGTATCTCTCAACCTATTAGGGTTTCTTCCATTCCCTCCCCTATAAGGGAAGAAAATAAACCTATGTCTATTGATCATCAACCTTTGCAAGCCTTGAATAAAACTAAAAGGAATCATTGTGTGAGACATCGCCAATGAAGACATCGTTCTAAGGCTCACAAGATTTCTTTCCAAACCATTTCCTCCCCAAAGACATCAAATATTGACTTGGTTACATTTGTCTAGCCTTCACCTTACCCTAGGGAGAAAGTTTAACTCAAACCACATAAATTAATAATTCATAATAAAAATGATGGTTCAACTTATTTTCATGTTAAATATCCCATTTTTATTAATATAGATGATGATATGGAAGATGATAATGTTGTTCATGATAACAATGTTGATTCTAATGATTTTGATGATATGTATGAGCTTGTTCAGATTAATCATGAGTTATCTTCATATTTTTTTAAAGCATTAACCCTAGCTCCTAGTAACAAACAAAGTGATTCATCCTTAGAGTATAGTCCTTTTTTGGAACTTGTAGTAGCTCCATCAAACATGCTTGATGTAGCTCCTCTTTCATCTTGTCCATCATCCTTAGATGATGTTAAACAATATTAAAAGGTAGATGATTTTCTTGACTTTCTTCATTCATGTCATGGATTCTCTTTTGTGTGTTTTCTTGTTTGTAATGTGCTTCCCCCAAAATGTGCTACTTGATAATGTATTTGTGTTATGTTAGGTTCTCTTTGGATGACCATTGTTACTCCATTCGTGTAAGGTAATAAAGAGGTCGAATGTGTTGTGACATTCCTTGATTTCTATCTTAATTAATCTATATGTCATATCTATGTTATGGCATATGTTAGGTCCCGGAGACAACTGAGAGGGGGGGGGGGGTGTGAATCAGTTGTCTAATAACTTTAAACCAAAAACTAATTAACCAACTTAATGCTTAATACTGGTAAACCAGTTAATTGTGTCGGTAGACAGTGTTAACAGTAAATTGCTATACCGGTAGAGATTAATGCATGAAACATAAACATAGAGTCATCCACAACACATAGCACCAATATTTGTATGTGGAAACCCTGTAAGGGGAAAAACCACGGTGGGAAACCTTACCCACAATCAGATGATACTACTGCAGATAGTAAGTGTACATAAATGGGGTCTACACATGCAGAAAGGCCAACTACCTAGAGCTCACTGCTCAATGGGAAGTCTCACTGACTTACAATGAGGATTATACAAATCCAATATCTTGTACTGCTTTATAATAACATCTTCAATGTTGGATTCAGTACCGGTGTAATGCTGATATGCTTGTACAAAAACCTAGCTTCACCTTCAAATGATGTCTTCGTGTATACCTCTGCTTAATCTCACATATACCTTCACACAATTCTTTTTCGCATTCCACATTCGATCTTACAAATAAGATCTTATATTTATACCATAACCTAGACCAATTTTAGTAGGTCGGCTCTACAAGATATTACAATAAAAAACATTTTACATACAATATAATATCTGATGCAATAACCAATTAAACATGTCGTCTTAATGCATTTACAACAATAATAAATCATCTCCATAGCGTGCCATGCTAATCTGGAAAAGATAAACCTGCCGGTGTAACCCTAGATAACCCTGGACCTATTTGTCAGTAAAACCAAATATGCAATTATGAATATACCAATGATTAATTCTTCAAAACAAAGTGTCCATACGATGTCTTTGACATTACCAAGTGTCTTCCATATCATTCCAAGTGCCGGTGAACATTATGTCCTACTGGTGAACCATATACCAGTAACTGTGCAATAGTTACTTGCTTGCCGGTGAATGTTGTTGGATTTCCAAAGTGCTAGTGTTTCAGTAGGTGTTGACATCAATGACAAAACCATACCAAAATACCAACAATCTCCCCCTTTGGCATTGATGGCAACACAAGATGGAAAAACCATCAAAGTGCCAAAACAGAAATGCCAAATACCAAAAACCAACAACCTCCTTTAAACAACAATTTCTCCCCCTGGGAGCAACATGTGTTTATCCAAAGACTAATCTTTCATACCAATCTCTCCTCAAAAGATAATGTGTTTTTCCATAGATATCTCTCCCCCTTTGACATCAAATGCCAAAGTTACAAAAATCAAGTTCATACAAAATACCAATCAATTCAATATACTAACTACTCCCCCTGAGAAGTAGCTTCCTCATCAAAGACCGGAGTAAAAGATTTGTCTTTCAATTCTGCCGATTGATGACAATTATCAACTGTCTAAGTCTCTACCAGTGGTGGTATGACTCCAAGCTGATCTCTGAGATATTCAAAGGTTTCCTTAGGCAAAAGTTTTGTGAAAATATCTGCAAGTTGTTCTTTAGTATTCACATAAACCAGTTTTATCTCTTTTTCTTCAACTTTTTCCCTTAGAAAATTCAATTTGATAGAAACATGTTTTGTTTTAGAATGTAATACCAGATTCTTAGATATATCAATTGCTGCAGTGTTATCACAATATATAGTAATAGGTTCCTTGCATTTTACCTTTATGTCTTTCAACATTTGCTTAAGCCATAGTGCTTGTGTACAGTTAGTTGCTGCTGCAACATATTCTGATTCGGTTGTTGATAAAGATGTTGTCTACTTGGGGATGATGCAAATATTGAGATCTCTTTTAGGGCTCTTCCATGTTGACTCAAAAGACATTTTTTTGTTATCTCTTATGCTCTTCTTCCATTGTATTTGTAGGTCCACTACCTTTGGGGATGAGGTTAATTCAATACAAATATTCTCGATATACATTATTTATCATAAGAGCATACTGACCCTAGAGTTAATGGATCCCTTTATGCATGTCTTTTCCTATATGTTTTGTGACCATTATCCTTTTATTTGTCCTTTATTGGGGCATATCATTGTGGTAACGTGCTTGTCATTTGGATGCATGCTACCTTAAAGCAGTTGCTCCCTATATGGTATATACCTCATGACATGTTTTTGATGCTCAACTTACACTCCACTCAATGTTAAACTTTATGCACACACCCATGACATGTTTTTGATGCTCAAATTACTTTGCAAACTGAGTCTTTTGCTTTGTAATTTTGTATTTTTCTTTTTCATGACTCATAGTAAGAAAATCTTCCTAGGACAATACAGTCATGCTCTCTCTTTCCCTTTCATGTGTTGCCCCTTTTATCTTGATATTAGAGTAGTAAGATCCTAAACTTCCTGGGGGCTCGGTGCATCTTGTCTCTTGGGTATCTTGGTGAATTTTTCTCAATGTGGCTTTGTACTTTACCATGAGTATGGTTTGGTCTCATATTCCCACTAAAGTGGGGGCTAAAATATAGCATGATAAATTATATCCACATACAATTTTGTCCTCACCTTGGTGTTTTGTCTTTTGATGCTCGATGATTGTTTTGATTCTACTCATACCACCCCACAAACTTGCAAGTTTACCACCTTCCTTACCTTTTCCCCAAATCTAAATCTTGATTCTCAGAACAATGGTACCTAGCATCCTGGTCCTCTCAATCAGGACCCAAATTTGGTCCTCACAATGGTCACATGAAGTGAGCAGGAAATTAGATCCCGTGTCGGCCTACTCTGAAAATTCAAATAATTTTTGGGCAGTCAAGTATAGAAGGATTCCTACCTCTCTCATTTCAAATCTAAGATCGTCTAATGATCCTAATTGCACTCTAGTAAATTCAATTCAAGTGAGAAAGTAATTAGACATTCCTCAAGCATTGGAGAAGAAATTAAGTCAAGTTCAAGAATTCAAGATGACATCCATGATCAAATTTATATGAATACATTCTACAAGACATCCTAAAACCCTTGCATGAGGATTCAAGCAAGTTTCATCAAGGTATGCATTTCAATTAAAATAATTTCATTTTAGATGCATCCTTTCCCTCAAAAGGAAAGCATCTTGTTGTAATTTTTAGTATAATTATTACTTCAATTTCAAAGTTAATTCCTAAATCGAGGTTTGACCCATGACAAAAAACTATCCACAACCTTTTTTATTCTCTTTATATGTGCAGGGAATAGACTTAGGTGTTGTACTCAGAGTTTTTGATAAAGTTGATGACAAGGAATAGACTCAACTTTTGATGGAGTGAAAATTGGAGGACCAGGGTGAATATCACATCCTCAGTCTTGAAAAATTAGCCCAAACTTTCGGGAGTAGGTACCGATTCTTTTGTTCTACCTAGATCCCTATTTGTGGCTCTGTTGGATACTCATAGTAGTCTATTTTTACTATTTCATCTCAATTATCCATTGTTTTACCCTAATCATACAATTCATTTAAACTAAAAGAGGGTGACAAATTAAAAACAAGTGAATCTAATCAGAATTTCAACTCTTTTCCTATCTAGATTTTGGTTAGATCTAAATTGTATTCAACCCTCTTTCAATGTTTTAGTTTTGTAGGTAAGATTAGTGGTCTTATTATCTTAATTGGTAAAACCCTAATTTTTCCTCACCAATACACATATTAGGATTAAGGTTGAAAAGAATAATGATTAGGATTAAGGTTGAAAAGAATGATTTTCTCAATTTTAACTAAAAGAAGAAGGCTTATGTGATGTGAAATTGCATAGGATGCAATTTATGATAGTACGTGATATAATTTATGATAGCACATCAATAAAGAAATGGTTATGATACACTTGCAAAGTTTAACTCTTTATACATCTAAAATTAACTATGAAACTCCATAACAAGAACCCAATAATTAGGAGAATTGAAGCATGAAACCAATGAAATAGTAATTAAAAAATTGTGAGCTAAAACCACCCAAAGTATGGTGCTCAAATCCCTAGTCAAAATCTAAGCCCCAAATTGCAAGATGGGTCCATTACATAAAAATAATATATTCCTTATGTATACATCATATAAGCTTGTAATAATTCAGTCATCAATTTAAGTGCTTCATTTTGGTTCCATTATATCCATCTAGAGATGTATTATGACATCATAAATTGGTCAAGGGTGCAGCTCCCTTATACAACTCTTGTTTATCAAAGACGCTCTTAAATTTTTATGTGGGAGGCCTAACTTCCAAATGCCATGCCTTTGTATTCAAGAAGTTGACTAAGTCTATATTTAATTTAAATTGAAGGTTTTGGAGAGATCCATGTTTTCATGCACAACTTACTTCATTTAAGATCTATTTTGAGATATTTTGAGACTAAAATTGACCTTTTATAGTTAACCCAAAAAAATTATTGTATGTTGCACATCCCACAAAAACACATTTTTTAGGTTCTCAATATTAGGTTTCAAGGTTGAGGCACCGTTTATATAATAAAGTCATACTAGGGTTTAATTAAAGAGTTATAATGTTATGACAAGATATTCAATTAAAAAACCAAATATAATTAGATTAACATATGAAAACCTTAAGTCAAGGCAAGGGTAAGTAGAAATATAGACAACACATTCAAACATTAAAACTAAGAATGTAATGGCATATCAATAAGGTTTCAAAGATCAAGGATAAATTAGATATGAAATAGTATGAAATTTAAGCATAAAGTGTTGATCTAAAAACCTACTTAGGAGTTTGGCACATTTGTCAAATAGAACAAAATGAAAAGGAGAAATACTCGTAACAATTAGTCTAGGTCAATTAATTAAACCAAAAAATAAAGCACCAATCAACCTATACTAAAAATTATAGTTGTTAGAGTGAAGTGGCTCAAATCAGAAATATTAAATAGATAGTACAATCACACCATACTTAGCAATAAATGAAGATAGATATTGCTCAGTTTTGTAACCAAAGATTGAATGTTTATTCATTATTCATGTGCCCTAGAACTAGAGATGCCCTAGATAGTCTATCAAAATATTCTCTAATTCTTTATGTGAGGCTGAGTTAAGTTATTTTGGATCTAATTCACAATAATGACCTTACTCTACACCCACAAACTCCATTTCTAATACTTTTAGATTTTGTCTTGTAGATTCTCAAATAAATGCACCGATAGACAATTATATCTTCTTTTGTGCTCTTAGGTTTTTTTATATATAATTTTCAAAAACACTTAATTGAAATAAAACACCTCAAACACACACATGAAGCCTAGAATGATAACTAGGTGATTCATATTTGCTATGATAAGTATGTTGGACACAATAAGCCACTGAGAGGGGGGGTGAATCAGTGGTTTCCAATATTTACCCTTCTAATCTCAAATATGAATCCTGGTTAGTCACTCAAACACTAAAAAACATACCGGTAGGATAATGGAAGACAACTCAATGAAATCACACTTAAGGAATCACATCACATGACACCAATATATACGAGGAAAACCCAAGATGGGAAAAACCTCGGTGAGAAATGTTGTTGGAGACTACTGCTCCAATCCAGCCTCACAATGAATCTCTTATTACAATTTTTAGGGCACCAACCCAAGGAGAACCAACCTCTGCAGTTTATGGGCACCAACCCAAAGGAGCTACAACCCCTGCACTAAGCACCAACTCAGTGATCACAATACATTATATTCAAATACAAAAGTAGTAATCTAGTTACAAGTGAATCTTGTAACCTCTCAATACAATCATCCCTGCCAATAAAGTACCTCCTCTGCCTTACCAGTTCTCTGCTCATTCTGACTAAATCTTTAGCAACTCAACCACTATCTTGTTGGATCTCCTCTATCACTTTATGCTCTTGTCCTCTCACTGCTTCTGCTTACCAGTTTGGTCTCTATCGGTTTCATCTTCACTCAGCACACTGCCTCTTCTTTGCTAGTTTACCTTTATCTTGTCTAAGGCTATCTGTCACTGCCAGTTCTTTGCCATTCCTTCTTACTTGACTGGATTCCTCTGGTTCTTCATTCAACTTGCATTCATTCTCAAAAGCCTTCTCACAAGTTCTCCTTCTAATACTTAGACACTTAAGATCTTCGCCAAAAAGACAAACTGATTTCTTCACTCATAGAGGTATGCCAACACTCTATCTAACATAGTCTTCTCATGCAACACCATTCAATCAACAACATCTCATTGATTTTGGCTTGCATATTTATAAACAAGTTTTCCCACCAAAAATTCAATTCAAACTTCAGTCAGTTAGGGTTTCTTCTTCAACCCCAAGGCAAACCAAATCCAATCAGATCTCATCCAATTTGATCTCCAAGACAACTGTTTGCACATCACCGCCATTAACATGCCTTCCAATACACGTTTTCTAAACTTAACAAACACGACCCTATATCTTGACCTGTATCTTGTCAAAACACCATAAATATCTCAGTTGTTTCCTTCTCAAAGTCCTCCTGCAACTTGATTTTCCTTGCTTTGATCCAGGCGCCAACAACTCCCTAATCTTTCTTTGTCGTTCATTCTTCTCGAGCCGCACTCTTCTAATCCGATCCACAAATCACGGGCTCCATATTAAATGCACACTTGTAGAAACACCTATCCCTACACGACACTTCACCGACCTCTGCGAGCTTTCCACTTCAACTCCACGTGGCATCCATGTCGATATCCACTTCAACAAAAATCTTTGTGTCAACTAGACTCGATCACCGACAATCAACACACAACCGATCCTTCCTTTCTATCGGTTCACTAACCCTGCCCGTATCTCACACTTTACCGGTTATCCTTCATGTCTGCATTTTGTTGATCTGCTGGTGGAAAACCTAAACCGGTCGCTAGACATGTCTATTCATAGCATGCTCCTTCTCATCAAATAGAAGCACATCACTTGGCCTCTTTGCTTCCTTACCGGTTCTCATAACCACCAGCAACCATTCCAATGACATCATGTTATCAACCTTCAACTGATTCCATCTAAGGTATTTGTATGTCGGTTGCATACTCTTCTCTACAACTGCTCCACTTTGCCTTCTTCTTCATCAGCCCGGACCAAATATCAACCGATTTGTCAAAGTGACAAACCCATCACACTTCATCTGTTCCGACAACTCAACATGCCATCTCAGTCGGTCCAATGCATATCCCTGATTTCATGCACTTGAGGCATTCCTTTGATGCACCGATAGATCCGGTGTGAGCCTTCAAACACTTGCCTTTATCTCTTCTTTCTTATCTCAAAGAACTATGATGCACAATTTGCATAATAGGAGATAAGCTCCACTTACCGGTGGTAGTGAATCCTTATCATCTGCATCTTGCAATTCATTCATGTGGTTTCCCTATTTGTGCAACATATCTTCAAATAAGAACATGTGATCCGGTGTGGGAACATTCATTGTCAGTCATCTCTTCACATGGTGACTGCATTTCTATCCAGTGGGAGTCCTGTTGTTTTGTATCTACACAGCATACCGGTGACCTGTACATCCTTCTTCTCTTGTGTTGATGTGATTTAGGTAGCATTCCACCTCTTCATCACAAACAACAACTCAAGCACCTTGCTCATCCTGTTTGTACATTGGTCATGAGCTTGCCGGTTGGCAACTACTCACTGTCAACACAACACTTACCGGTTGACATCCTTTCCATGTTGATGACAGACTGTTTTCATCCACACAAGTCAAACACTAACTTGTGTACCAGTGACCTCAGTGATCATTCATCTGAATGACATTCTCTCCCTTACCTTATCGGTGTTCTGCAACACAAGGTGATATCAAAGATATCTCATCCTGTACTCCTCCATGACATTGTTGCACATACATCTCTTATACCGCTAGTCATCCTATACCGATTGACATCAATGCCAACACAATGCCAACAAAGTATGATCAAACATACTTGATTTCTAAATTTGAGTGTAGAAGCAAGTATTGTTCTTATTATAATTCCTTTGTTTCTCTATGTTTTTGTGTGCGAATGATATGAATGGATGTAATGATTAATAAACATAACACCAAATCATGAATGTTCATGCATAGTCAACTTGGACTAAAGCATAAAATATGGATAGATTGATTCTAATTTTGAATTAAGTGGATCATTATTGCAGTTGCAAGGACAACCTAAGACTTGTGAACTTGACCTACATAAAACAACCAAGTTGTGTAAGTGTCTAGTAAGATTGGATTAATGATCAAAATAAAAAAAAACAAGGCAACCTCATAAGCACGAGATAAACAATGAGCCTATAACTAGATGCAAGCAAAACTAGATATGTAAACCTAACCATACACAAAAATGCACAATTTGTAATTGTATAGATTTATCAAAATATTAAACCAAAATAAACATCAAATTAAATAAAAATAGATCGAAAATAATTTTTACCAATGTACAATACGATAACTAATAATTAATAATTAAATATATCATATAAATAATATAATATGACAAATTATTATTTTTTACACAAATTATTGATATTATTTATGTCATTTTGTTTACAAATTGTTTTTAATACTTCAATACTATTTGTACAACCTAAATTAGATCTAAGATTGTCAACATAAATCATTATTGTATGAAACTTTTTTTTTTTTTTTAAAACACAAATCATTAGTATTTATTTGTATGACAGAATTTTTTTTGACAAATTGTCTCTGTACTCCAAAACCATTTATAGAAGGTAAGTTAGGTCAAATCATCACAAATCAGCTCTCAAAATGAACCGTGCGTCTTTTTAAGTTGATGTTTGATATAGGTTACGGTTTTCTATGCGTCTTTTTAGTTGATATTTGATATATGCTAGGGTTTTCTATGCATCTTTTTAGTTGATGTTTTATATAGGTTAGGGTTTCCTATTCTTGCACACGAAGTCATTCAGGATTTATGGTTGCTTGTATACTTTTTGTGGACGAAGAGGACGTTAAGCCAGGAGAAGACATTTCAGTGCTTTCCTCGAGTTTCTTAACATGGAGGTGAAGACGAAAGGCATAAACCCTCTGTTTAAAGAGGTAATTTCTACTCATTCTAAAAAGCAATACAGTACCTCATCTCGTCACATCACCCATAAATTTAATGTCGTGCACTTCACTCAGTCCATTTATGTCCTCTGTAAATCGGGAAACACAATTAAGGTTTGGGACCTCTTCCGGTTGGCCCTAACTAAACGCCTTCATCCCGATGCCATATCCTTGACTCCGCTTTTGTGGGGTTTTGGAAATGACGGCGATCTCTGCATAATCATCTGCTCTCCTGCAGAACTGAAAGAGATGGAGGTACATCCAAATGTTATCATTTATAACACACTCACAAAGGCTTTGTGTAAATGTGATAAGATTGAGGAAGGGCATGGCCTCTTGCACAAAATGATGTATGCTCATTGTTTTGGTGGTATTGTTACATACAATCTGATAGATGGAATCTGCAAGTTTGGTATGATAAATGAAGCTTTTGTTTTAATAGCTGAAGTAATACAAGATGACCTTTCCACAAGTACTGTTACATACAGTACCCTAATAGATGGTCTCTGCAAGTTGGGTAAAGAAGGTGCTATTCAAAGATTAGTAGCCAAATTGTTACATGGTCACTGCTCTCAAGATAGTGTTGCATGTGCCACTCCGATTGATGGTCTTTGCAAAGTAGAAAGAGTAAATGAAGCTCTAGGATTTTTAGCTTAAATTATACAAAACGGCCATTTTTTTAACAGCTACACTTACACTAGCCTGATAGATGGCTTTTTCAAGACCGGAAAAACAGACAAAGTCTACAATTTGTTTGTACAAATGATGGAGTTTGGTCCTTTGCCCGATGAAGTGACATTTACTGCAGTTATTGATGGACTCTGCAAAGATGGCAGGATGGACAAAGCCTGGGATTGTTTCCATGATATGTTAAAAAATGGTGTACATGCAGTGGAAAAAGGCTCAAAAGTTGTTTAAAGAGATGCTAAGAAAAGGCTACTTCTCAAATGTTTTTAAGTGCAATGCTTTGATTGGTGGTTTATGTCAGAGTAACAGCGAAAGAAAAACAGTCACACTTCTTTCTGAGATGTAAAACAAGTGACATATTCCCAATGTAGTGACATGTAATATCTTCATATTTGTTATAGGCATGAACATGGCAAACGAGGTGTTACTGGAAATGGCAACAAAGGATTTGAAACCTAATGAAGTGACATACACCAAAGTCATTGATGGTCTGTGCAAGGCAGGAGTCAATTTATGACTGTTTGATCAATGCCCATTGCAAAATTGGTGAAATAGATAAAACTTTTAAGTGGTTGGCATTACTCCAATTGTTGTATACTATAACCTATATATAGTATATTGATTGATTTTATTTTGTAAGGAAAACAAATTTGATAGGGCTTTCTCAATGCTGAATGAGACGAGAGCAAAGGGTTTGATTCCAAATGTTGTCACGTATAATATATTCTTTTACATCTTGCGTGAAATACATGATCTTGAAAAAACTTTCTTGTTGATGCTTCAAATGAAAAAAAGAAGGCTGTGCTACATGTGATAAAACTGTTCAGATACTTGATTGGCTATTTAGTGCTGGTCAAATGAAAAAATTAAGATACTTTGTACATGATGATTCTTCTATTATATCTAGGGGAGCATTACTCTTCTGTCTTGGTATCATATCAAAATCATTCTTGGATATATATTTTAATTCAGAGTTAATCATGTAGAGAACCATATTTCTTTGCAAGGATGTGAAAGTCACTTAGATAATATTGGTGATAAAATTGTTCAGATACTTGATTGGCTATTTAGTGCTGGTCAAATGAAAAAATTAAAAGACTATGTACATTATGATTCTTTTATTATATCTAGGGGAGCATAACTCTTCTGTCTTGGTATCATATCAAAATCATTCTTGGATATATATTTTAATTCAGAGTTAATCATGTAGAGAACCATATTTCTGTGCAAGGATGGGAAAGTTACTTAGATAATGTTGGTTATAGTATTTTTAGCTTCACAAATGTCAAATCACATATGATTGTTTGGAATGAAGCATAAGTGAATGTTTCCTTCTCATTATTGAAGATGACTTTTTATCAACAGGTTACAATGGTAAGCAATCTTGTAATTGTAGCTAAAAAATAATGAAAACTGTTAAACATTTCCATAGTTTCATACATAGTATGCAATTGTTTAGGGTTAGCATAATAAATCTAATTTATAAAGATAGTTGAGGTGGCGTCTTTCACTTTAAGGTCACTATTTTCGTAATATTGCAAAATGAGGCATCTACAGACAGAGTTATAACCAACCTAGAAACTGTAGCAGAACTAAAATATGAGTTGTTAGTTGCGGCAATCCAGAGCTTTCAACTGCTTCAACTTTTCTTCCAAGATTTCTTCTGTCGACAATATCTTACTCTATGCTAACTTATTTAATATGAGGTGACAAAAGTAATATGACTTCTAATGAGCGAAATAGTATGCCTGAGTGAAGGTCAGTATCTCCAGTGAGGAAAAAAATTGTATTTACTGACATGGCTTGATTGTCTTTGTGCTTTTACTTGTAAAAAAGTTGATTGAACCAATTGATGGATCTGAGTAATTTTGGTATTCTTATATCATTCTTCTCCAGCAGCAGCCTATTGTGCCCATTCATACTATTTAATGTTCAACCTGTTTCACCCTCTTTGTTGGAGAGGAAATTTATAAAATCAAAACTTTGTTACATTTTCATAATCCTTTAGGGGTTCATATTTTGACAAACAATATCATCTTTCTTATTATAAGATTTTATTTAATGAGTAGAGTTGTTTTAAATTGTATTAACATAAATGGACCATTCATGTGCAGGAGTCTCATGTCCCCATCCTAAAAAGAGAGCCTATTTCATAAGGAGCGCTTTCCTTTGGAGAGCCAAATAATTAATAAAATACTACAAATGCTTTCCAGGATCCTCTAAGACGAGTGCCCAAATTGGAGAGGGAAACCAAGTTAAATTAAAGGAAAGTTGAAATTATCACCTTATTAAAGGTGGTTATCATTCATTGTAGGAGCATCAAGGAATCTCTTATCCAATTTCTGAATTTTCCATACGAGAATGCAAACCTTTGTTTGGAGGTGTGGTAGGACGCAAAGCCCGCTTTCATCATGCAATAGGAGAACGAAATCACTCTTCTTGCATTTTAACTTTATTGGCAATCAATTCAGTTTGGGCATATGTAAGAAAGCCGCAATTCTGAAAGTGTGTTGTTATCTTGTTTCCATTTTATGAAAGATTAGTAATATTTGATATTTTCCAATAAAAAAAAAGAAGTAATATTTGATATTGATTGGGTAACAGAGATTTGGTACTAAGTTTTGTATTGAAATGCTTGATCCATATGATTGTTAACCCTAGTATTTTCCAGATTGAGCAGTATTGCAAATTCCTGATGATAACGCTGAGATTTAATGATCAGAGTTGTATACAGTTTGATGGATGTATATTGTTGAGGAGTTTGCAATATAATAACATAGTTTTCTCTGAAGGAAATAACCCCCGAGTTGTATACAGTTTGATGGATGTGCTGAGTTGTGTTTACTTGTGTCCATTTTGGCAATATTGTGTTGAGGAGTTTGGAATATGGTAACATAGTTTATAGTTTTCTCTCAAGGAAATAACCCCCGAGTTGTATACAGTTTGATGTATGTGCTGAGTTGTGTTTACTTGTGTCCATTTTGGCAAATATTGTGTTGAGGGGTTTGGAATATGGTAACATAGTTTCCTCTGAAGGAAATAAGCCCTAGCACATCATATAGTATGGAATTCTGTTTATGAAACTGTCTTAGTGCGCCTCACTAACAGTTGTTTGGAAATAAGTGCAGTTTGATATGCTCTCACTGGTAGAGACCCTAGTCAATTCAAACAACCCTAGCTCATCACAATGAGAGATGGGTTTGTATGATTCGCATGTAAAACTATGCTGTTGAATCCTAATGAAACAACATAACCTTATCTGTTATAGTCTCAAATGGAAATCCTATTTATAGTCTCAAATAGAAACAACATAACCTTTAATCTTTTAATAACTTTTCAACAGGCTTCTCATTAATCAATTGTGTGTATTTTCGTCTCATTGACAGATGCATTAGAGGTATAAAAATTCTGGTAATTGTCATTCCATTTTTCATTCTAAAATAAAATAGGTGGAAAGCATTGGTCAATAGCTCTGATAGCTCCTCATTCATTTTCTCTGTCCTGAACCCTGTTAGTATCAACGTCTTCTACAGAAGAAAAATCATTGGCATCTAAATTACCTCTTTTTGCCATTTCTTCCCAAAAATTTTACACTTAACATAAACATGATTTAATTCATTTTGAGTGACTTCCATAAAAAGTGCCCAAGAAAATGAAGTCTATTCCAATGCTGTTATTTTTTTTGCAATTTGATTGAGGAAAAAAACAATAACTTCATTCCATAAAAAATTTCTCTCATACAAAGTTTATTCGTAAACGTATAACAAGGAACTTTGGGCATGGCCTTTCACAGCTTTCATGGTCTTTGGTAATTTAATAGAGTGCAACGTCCTTATTGATTGGGTTAGAGCTATGAAACTGCATTGACCAAAAAAAAAAATGAAAGCCCAAAATAAATAACGGCAGTACAATTGCATGAAAGCCTATTATACTATGAATGTTAATTAAAAGGCACAATAAGAATGAAAATTTATTGTGATTTGCTATTAACATTGAAATAAATTATTAATACTGGAAGGGCTGAGTTCAATTGATGATGATGTTAGTGTGTTACATCATCTACAAGGTTCAAATTTTTAGAGGTACATTAGACTTGATGTAATTCTCTGGGTGACTGGGTGACTTTGATAGATTGTTTCTTTACTCAGCTTAGCCAAAAGGAGGCTTCTGAAATAAATTTATGAAGACTCTTCATGTTGCAATCCGCTTCAAAGGAAAATCTGCTGATATCTAATCTAGCCTGCTGGAATCCATAAGAAAAGAATTAATTAATCATTTAGCTTGGTGATTTTAGGTTCTCTTAGACACCTTGGGATTTCAAAAAAAATTCTTTCCAATATTTCACTAGAGATGGAAATGAATCCCAAGGTCATAACTATCAACATTGTGAAAAAAGGTATTTGTTTGCTCTCAATTTTTTTGAAAATGCTTCCCGCTGCTGTCGCACCTCCCCCCGTTGTCTCGCTTGTTGATCCCGCCCGATCCCCTGCTATTGTTCTCCCCGTTGGATCCGCGACCCAGTCTGCTGCAGTGGCTGTTGGTCCCTCTTGGCGACGGTGGTTGCAGATGCCCTTCACATTGGCATTTCTTGGGAGCCATCAACAAATTTTTGCAGAGGGGGAGGGGGGGGAAGGGGGTTTATCCCTGTCTCCTACGAGGCCTTTGTTAATGTGAACAAGGATTCAGATAGGGAAATAGAGAATAATGTGAAGGTTTTTATGGAGCATGGTGTTATTTGCAGATTCAAGGGTTTTTGGCCCAACCTCTTGGAGTTGCATAAATGGATCTCTCTTCACTGGGAACCACTCATTTCTGGTACTGTTCATATATACCCTATGGCTAAAGGTATCTTTATAGCTAAAATTGAAGATGCTAAGGATAGAAAAAAAAATTTGTGTGAGTTTTTTCTATGAGAAAGATAAAATGCCGCTTTTGGCCAAACCCTAGCACTCCGATTTTAACCCCCTTTCTGAGAAGTTCAACAAAATCCTGGTTTGGGTTCGACTTCCTTATCTTCCTATCCATTTGTGGGTTGTTTCTCTCTTTGAGGAAATTGGGGATGCTATTGGGAGTTTCATCATGGTGGATAACGAATCCTTTGAGCTTTACCACACTACTTTCGCTCGCATTCTGGTGGAGCTAGATGTGTCTAAGGGACTTCTAGCTCAAATTGCCATCAACTCCTCTTTTGGCAGCTAGGTCCAAACTTTGGATTACGAAGGTATTCCATTTAGGTGTCGTAAATGCTTCAAAACCGGCCATGCGGCTAGGAATTGTGGGCTCGAGAAGAAAAATCTTGCGGCTTCATGGTGGTCGGAGGCCTCTTACTTGCATTATTCTGTTAAGAAATGTTTGGACTCTTCCAATGAATCATTGGATGCTGGGATTTTGAAGGCTGGTTCGGATTTTTTAAAGGTGAAGAATTTTTCTTTGGATGCCACTAAGGGCGGCTCAGAGATTAAAATTGCTGGAATTCAGGATGCTGATGTCTCTTCTGCTGAAAATGGTTTGCTGTCTATCACCCTGCTTGTTGGATCTTCTTCTTTGGAGGATGACCTTCCCACTTCCGAGATTGCTGCTGGATCTTTGTCTGATCCTTCTAATTCTCAGATCTCTGTTGTCCTTGCCTCTTTGGATGCTGCCTCAATTCCTCCTGGCGGTGGGAGGTCCTCTATTCTGGATCCGTCTTCTTTGCAAAGGATTGCTGCTAGGGTTGAGGAGGGATGGATTACCGCTAAAAGTAAGAAATCTAAATCGTCCCAGGCCTCTTTTGATATGATCCTTCGATCTCACAAGTGTAGATCAAATTCTTGATCAGTCTTGGTTGGTTTGGGCCTGCTTGTTGTCTTTGTTGCAGCCAGTTGGTTTTTGTTGGGGGTCCCCATCTTTTGTCTGGTTTCGCTGTGTCTCTCTTGTGTTCTGTTTCATTCAGTGGACTTTCAGGCTTATCTTAAGGTTCGGATTTCAGGTCTTTCCAAAACCTGTTTTGTATAGGGTTTCATGTCCCTTCAAAACTTGTTTTCCCTTAATAAAAATCTATCAACATTGTGATGACTTCTTGATCAAATGAAAGAGATGGAAAATAATTCAGTTCATAACTATAAATGCCTTGGCAAAGGAAAGATGGAAAATAATTTCAAGGTCATAACTATCAATAGTTTGGGCTATTCTTCACACAAAAACCTATTGTTTTGAAAACACAAATGTACATTACATAATTGTTTTTCGATAGACCTTTTGCATTTTTACAGCATTGAGGTGGATTAAGAAGATTGAATCAGTAAAAGTCGCTCAAAAACGTATTGTGATATGCAGATTTTAGTTTTTATACAAACTACATACAAATTACGTTTTTGTGTGAAAAATAGCTACATCCTCTATCAATACTCTGTTAAAGGCTATGTGCAGGTTGACTCAACTTGAGGGAGCACTTAAAGCCTCTGCACAAAATGTTGTGTAGTCATTTTCCAAAACAAAAAACCGATAACGAGGAATATAAAATGGTGGAATAAAAGCCAATACCTGAAAATCTATCTAAACAGAATTAACTGGAAACAGGATAAATGCAGCTAATCGATCTGACTGTAGAAACCATGCCGTAACAATCAAAATTTTGTTTCCACTGAATGGATTGCTTTGCTTATTTTCCCCATCTAAAACTTTGAATGATGTATCTGAGCAATTGGGATTTTTATTCCATTCTTCTGCAGCAGAAAGGATGCGTGTCAGTTCATTACACACAGATACCAAACTGTCTTATCCTCTTTGGTTGAGAACAAACATAAGAACTTGAAACCTCCCACATTTTTATTATCTAACTAATCTAGCCTCTGGGCGGTCATTTTGTGACAAATAATATCATCTCTTCAACTATGATGTTTCTGATCTTTGCAAGTGTCAAATCTAGACTAGATGGTAAATCGTATGTTTTTAGATCCATGTGAAGTTTCTGGGTATGGTTGTTCAATAGACTTGAAAGATAATCCTATCTAGTATATTAGAATGTTGAGAGTTTTTTTATTCCATTCTTCTGCAGCAGAAAGGATGCGTGTCAGTTCATAACACACGGATACCAACCTGTCTTATTCTCTTTGCTTGAGAACAAACATAAGAACTTGAAACGTCCCACATTTTTATTATCTAACTAATCTAGCCTCTGGGCGGTCATTTTGTGACAAATAATTATCATCTCTTCAATTATGATGTTTCTGATCTTTGTTAGTGTCAAATCTAGATGGTAAATTGTATGTATTATGATATTGTTATCAGGGTCAAATCTAAATCTAAATGGTAAATCGTATGTACTATGATATTGTTATCAGGGTTCAACTGTGTAGTTATGTATTTATATCCATGTGAAGTTTCTGGGTATGGCTGCTCAATAGACTTGAAAGATAATCCTATCTAGTATAATGGAATATAGACATATGATATATAAGATCAATTGAGGGTTTTATAAATTTATAATTGTGTATTTCAATTGCTTTCGAACTGCCCATGACACCTTCCTCTATGCATGCCAAATTTGTTTTTGATTAGGGTAAAAACAGGGTTTGGAGGGGACCCGGAACCCTTTACAAACAAAATAAGATAGGATGTAGAATCCTCAACCAGAAAGTTGTCCGAATAAAAGGAACATGAAAGCATCAGACAACCATGGGTAAAAAGGACACCCATAACCAAAAACAACAAAGCTGCAAAAAGAACAACCTGCAGCCAACCAAAAACCATCCCCTACTCAAGGAACCATCAAGATTTACATCTAGAATTGCTCTTATGGGATCAGAGTCATATTGAAAGAAGGCTTGAAGGACTTAGTTTTTTTGTTTTTAACAGAAATCCATCCCTCTTCCACTTGCGTAGCCTTAACATGCCAATCAAGCGCACCAAAATCCTGAGAGTGAGTGTCAGCAGCCGCTGTCTCAGCCTCACCAAAACCAACAGACAACAAAGGCAAAACCGTAGCATCACCAATCTGCCTCAGCCCGACAGACGTAGTCTCACCAGAACCAACAGGCGGCAAAACCCCAACATCAGTAGGCAAGTCAACAGATTTAGTGAAAACAAGAGTGCTAGCCAAATCATTATCAGTAGAAAAAGCCTCCTGAGTCTCCTTCACACAGGAAACATCAGGAGAGACATGCACAGTTTCAGCAGCCCCACCAAGAGAGACAACCAGAGGGGATGCCTCAAGATCCTGTGGTACCAAAGCAGCCACCTCAGAAAAACTCCTAGGTTGATCAGGAAACTTCGACACCGTATAATGGTGTACTGATGTACCCTTCCGCCATGTAGCCTCAGTTGCCTTTTTCTCAAACCCACAATGCTCAGCAGCATGCCCATTTTTAAAACATCTTCTACAGCGAAAGAGATTCCCTTCATAGTCCAAAGATTGGATCCAAGAACCCTTTGAAGAATTAAGTAAAATTTCAGCAGACAACCCATTTGAGATATCCAGGTCAACAAGTATGCGGGCAAATGTGGAGTGGAAAATATCAGAGAATTCAACATCCACCATCTTAAAATCACCAAAGGCATCTCCCACTTTCTCTAAAAGAGAATCATTCCATAAATGAAGTGGGAGATTAGGAAGCCGAACCCAGGTCATAATCTTATTAAACATTTCAGTAGAAGGGTTAAAATCAGAGTGCCAAGGTTTAATCATCAACAAAAAATTATCCTCCCAGCTAAAAAAGTGATCACATAAAATTTTCTTTCTGTCCTGGGCATTATCAAACTTTGCAACGAAAAACCCCTTAGCTATGGGGAAATATGAATTTTACCTGTGATAAGAGACTTCCAGTGTTCAGATATCCAAGCATGCAGCAGAGGAAGAGAAGACCAAAACCCCCTAAAACGACAGATCGCACCATGTAAAGAGAGGATAGAAGCATTATAAACAATTTCCTCTATCATATCATCTTTTAGGTTGATGGATATGACCTTAGTAACCGAAACGAACCCACCAAACGGTCTAGATCGTGGCTTCCGAGTCACACCAAGCCACACACCAGGAGCACTGGGATAGGAGGACACTGGGGAGGAGCCCATCTCACCCAAAACCCCAGCAGGAGCATCCAAGGCCCAAGAGGCATCAGACCTCCCTTGGACATGAGGATCCACACCAGGCATCGTCCGAGCATTGCCCTGCACAGCCGCAACAACAAAGGAGACACAAGCAAAGGAGGGAGAGTGAAATTTTTTGGGTGGGAGACATTGTACGCGTTATATATATATATATATTTGGTTAATGGTGAGAAAAATAGTAGTTCAATTATATTCAAGTCAATTATGATCTTATTCTTTGCTGCTTAGTCAATTACACTCATTGTTATATGTTTAAAATTGGCAATTGATGAGATTCCTTTACATTCAAGTCATCATTTCTATTGAAATGCTTGTCAATGTTGTTTCATTGCTCATGGATATTTTGTCAAACAATTTATAAACCAGTTGTTTAGAGTTTGTTTCAATTGTTTAAAAGGATATTATTTATTGTTTTTATAGCACTAAATTTCTAGACTTATTGTATTGTTCATTTTTTTATCAAGAGCTATTGCATAATATTATCATAGAAAATTTCTTTACAAACACGTTTTGTTGTTACAAAATATTGTAGATCAAAATATAAATATTTATAAAAATAATGCTGACTTGAACTTTTGAAAAGTCAAAGCACTAGTAAGAATGTTTCCTTTGAGCTCCTTATGACTTGTATGGCTACCTTAGACATGGTGTGGCTCTGAAATGAGGAGTACAATAACTTGCATACATTAAATTAACAAACAACCGGCTCCAATGCCTATGCTATGCTAGCCTTGTTAGTTGTCTCATGCTATAGGATTTAGACTCATGTCAACATCTTGTTTAATCCTATCCCTTCATTTTGCCTATATAAGCAAGGCTATTGTACACATTGTATCATATCTCATAGATCTTAATATCAAGTAAGCTCATTTCTTGCATACCCTCTTATGGAAGGTTATCTTTGTTTTTGCAGGGGATCTTGAAGTGTTTAGCTAATCTTCAACTCCTATGCTCACCCTTAAGTCCAACTTAGGGAGGAACAAATCAATGCAATGATGCAAGGAAGATTCATGATGGATGTCAACTACAAGGGCATTTTAGGTACTCATGTACAAAAGATCTCTCACAAACAGAGTGATGGAGAAAAATCACATGGGTAAAAAACCCTCTCCAAAAGAGAGAATGCAAAAGAGCAATCATGTACAATTGATGAAATGAGTGATGTATGGATGACTCATCAATACCACCCAAGGAC
Source organism: Cryptomeria japonica (assembly GCF_030272615.1). Classification (NCBI taxonomy): domain Eukaryota; kingdom Viridiplantae; phylum Streptophyta; class Pinopsida; order Cupressales; family Cupressaceae; genus Cryptomeria; species Cryptomeria japonica. The sequence continues at coordinate 136,963,403 of NC_081406.1, forward strand.
TACATCCATCACGAAGATACATTGCAAAATCCCCCCATAAGAGAGAAGGATAGAGACTATATAGCCCCACACAATGAGTCTCCCCTTGGAAAAACATAAATCGATGAGAGCATTTTAAAGAAACTTCATTGCCATGACAAAAGAAGAGGGAAGAATCCTTAAAAAGTGTATGTAAAAATTGATCAAGTGCCTCCATGCAAGAGAATGCCTCAACCAAGTTAGGTGTTATCCCATTCAAGGATGAAGACAAATAAAAAAGAGAAGGGAACTCATGAGCAACCTTTAAAAATAATGTAGATGTGAGAACAGTGGATGGGATGTTGCCATCAAAGAGAAGAGAGACCCCCTCAAACATGTCCTCTAAATTTGCAGAAGAAGAATACAAATATGATATATTTGTCATGTAGCCATTCCACAAATACAAATCTAGAAAATAAAAAGTATCCTGCTCAACTAGAGTCTTGGAAATCATGTCAACACTGATATCTAAAGTAGCAGAAGATGATAGAACCTCATCAAAAGAACAATGAATAATGAGGTTTAAATGACCAACATGGTCTTTTGAAGAACTATCCACACTAGATCTAAGAGTATCTATCTTAGAAAATTCACCATAAAAAAATGGGAAAAGGTGTATATTTTTTCATCATGATTAGCTCTACCTATTGCAAGAAGCTATCTACTATGCAAATCATGAATGAACATTGAATTTACAACAAACTCAATGGACTTACCACTCTATGCAATCTTATATGCTGAAATAAGATTGTGGGCAATACTAGGAATGAAAAGAACATCATTAAAACATCTAATACTCATAAACATTTCCCTTAGTATAAACATCAACATAGCTACTATTAGCCATCAAGATCTTGGCTACCCATGAAGGGCTAATTGACAAGAACTTGTCTAGTGATCCTGCCATATGATCTAAAGCACTAGATCTAGTATTTGTCCTACAAACTGATCAACATGAGCCACAACAAGAGCTTGACCTTTGATCTTATTATCTCCATTAACAATACCTATTAATCTCAAATGTGTGGATGATGAAAATTATGGAGAAGATGAGGGTGAACTAAAATATTGAGAAGACAATGAAATATTATGCTTCTCAAGAAGTTTCATCTCTTCTAACTATTTTTTATAACAATTATGTTCCCCATGCCTAGGTTTGTTTCAATATCCATACTTATGTTTCTCCTTCTTAGGTTTGTCCTTAAGAAAAGGTGGGAGTATCACTAGATTTTGCCTTAGGTTTAGACTTCTTCTTTCCTTTATCTTTAAGTGATTGTGCAATTAATGTTTGATTCTTTGAAGTGTATCTGATGGTATGATGAAAGAATAAGTATCTGGTAGATTACTGAGAGGGGGGGCGGGGTGAATCAGTAAATTGAAAAACTGATACAAACTTCCCAAACTCAATCTCAATCACACAAAGTAAACTTATCAATACAATATCACTGTTAAGATCAATACTCATAAGAATACCGGTTGATTGTTGAAGCAACTTAACTCTTGTAAACATCCAAATGCTCAATCATATGTCAACATACTTCATCTCTCAATGCTTCCAGTAATCATGCCTTATCAGAATAGTTAAGTAGTTAATCAAATCAACGAATAAGATCATACCCACAAAAGCATTCACCACATGACACAAATATTTATACGTGAAAAACCCAAATAGGTAAAAACCACGGTGAGATGAGACTCACAAGATAGCTATCTGAACTCTTCTGAAGTTTTCCATGTTAGGAGCCAAGCCTGTTAAAGCTTTTACAATAAGTCCTGTTAAGAACTGATCCTGTTAGGAATCACCCGGTTAAGGGATTTACAAAATGCCTTGATAAAAAGCAAATACCCTGTTAGGAGTAACCTCGGTAGAGGATTTGAGAATCCAAGCTAATGGACCACCTTGTTAGAGGATTTAAGAAGTAACCAAGCTTGTTAGAGCTTACCCGGTTAGGGGATTTCAATTCTGCTGTAATTGTTAGAAGACAACAAGTTTTTCTTGATCTGTCTGAATAGCACTACATTTGCTTGATTAGATCCTTTTCAAGCTTCAATCTGCCTTTACACAAACTGCAGATTCATTCTCCGGTTCGACAACCACACACTCAACTAATTTGTGCCAACTCTTTTTACAAAACAACTTCATCGACCTTAAATACAAATCAATTAGGTCGGTAACACAACAAAAACCTAATTCTCTCATAGAGATTACAAACAAATCGATTCAAGAGCGACTATTGGATTTACATAGCAATTTGTACACACTATTCAATAAAATTTGAACTGCTCCTTGATCACCGCTTCATCGGCCTTTGTAACTCATCACACACTTTGCATTAGATGCAATCCACTTTTCTCATTCCCTAAGCAATCAAACAAACAAACAAAATACGCCATAACAATTTGAACTTGTCTTCATACAATGACCACACATGTCACCATCGTTACCGCTCAACATACTTAATCGGTTAGGGTTTAACAAAAAACAACTGGTAGGGTTTACTGGTTAGATAGGGTTTATCTCATACACCAGTTACCGGTTCAACTCACATACTTACATACCGGTTTACAACATCTTCCACAAAGTTCTTCCTACCAATTACAAGACCATATCAATAACAACAATAATATCAACATAATCACAAATACCATTACCGATTCAATTGACATCAATGACAACATAACATATCATTAATGCAATCTATATGCAAAATGCCAACAATATCAAGGTGACTATGCTTAGCTTGTTCTCTAGTCAATCTATTATAATATGTCTCAAAAGAAAGGCATAGAAAATGAATCACCTAACCCATCCATAGTAGAATAAAAGTAAGTAGAGAACTGTGCAAATGGTCCTTTTGACTTAGACAAAATCAAACAAAGGGAAAAACTGATTTTTTTATGACTCTCTAAACTCAATGGTGAGCTCAAATTTTCTCTAACATCCTCCAAAATGAACTTCCAATAGAAGCCCACAAAAAAAGAAAACCCAAAATATGGCGATTCTTTCAAGTTTTTCCAATATCCTAGGTCATCTATGATGCAAGAGAAGAGCATACTCAACTTTGCTAGATTTACCAAGATTTTTCATCTAACAATAGCTCTACCCTTAGATTTGAGAAGGATTTGGCAATATTGAAGCTTTGATACCATATAGGAGTTGAAAATTAGCTCAAAACCTCAAGATAGTGAAAAAACAAAGATAACCATCCATAAGGGTATGCAAGAAATGAGTTTGCTTGATATTAAGATCTATGAGATATGATAGAAAGTGTACAATCGTCTTGCTTATATAGGCAAGGTGAAGAGCTAAGATTACTCAAGATGTCGACATGTGTCTTAATCCTCTAACATGAGAAAACTAACTTAACAAATGCTAAATGGCCTAGGAAAAGAAGTAAATCAAAGGGCAAAAAGATAAGATATGATTTAGTTGACAATTAAGACTTCTAGGACCCAAGTTAACATGTGAATAGGACCCACTAATAAATTAGTTAGGTAAATACCTTATTCACGCCAATAACTAATTCACAAAATATGTGAGTTCCGTATATAGGGATCCCCCTGCCCTACCCTCTCTATTCTATAAGGGTCACATTTCACCCCATGTGGCAAGACCATGGCCCCCTACCAATAGAGCCCATAGACTCGGTCAGGTGGGTGGGAGATATAGTGGGAGGTAGATTAGAACCATACTAGCAGCCGGGCATGTTACGTAAGATTCTATCAAAACATGATGCCATACTAATCTTCACACAAAATAATGGGCCTTGACTTAGTTTGATATTTGAACATAAACACCAAATTTAATTGTAACAATCATGGATATCTTTTGTAGAGTAACTGCCTCAACAAATTATCCCTATAAACAAGATATCTTCACCCTCACCCAAGTTTATAAAGTATCCATGAGCACGAAACCAACCATCTCTTACCAACTAAAATCTAAATGCAACACTACAATATTGAAAAATGACCACTAGACTCAATTTACCAAGCCATGAATCATTACCAAATCTCTAGTTGAATTGTTATTATAGAATCCAAGAAATTATCATGGTGTCATGATCTACATCTCATTATAAGAAGATCAAATGCCCCTAATAAACATATTTTCTCCCAAAAACACTTGTATCATGCTAAAAATCTAGCATGTGATCAAGAGTTCACCATGGCATAATAGCATCCATCCTCTAAACAAGGATGTTTTTTTAAACAAATAAAACGTAATTTACACCTCAATCAAATACTCTCAAAGTCCTCCATAGTAACAAAATGTCAACAAATCCAAACCACATGAATATGAGCATCTCCTATCAATACAACTCAATATGTCAAGGAAGTCTCATTGCATTTGAGAAACAAGACACAAGAACTTCTTGGCACCAATGACCACTATAAAAGATCATCCATCACTAAGTGATGATTCTAAACCATTATCAAAGGTCCCACCTAATCATGATACAAAGACACATATGACATCATGAAAACCATATCCTAAAATAACATCTCCCACAACCCTTGCATAATAAAAACACTAAACCATAACACTAATAGCTCTAGAGAATAAAGTAGAAACCTGATCTCCAAACCAATAATATAAATTGCCACTGATAATCTATTAAATCAATTTATTACCACTAATAATGCATCTACATAAACAACCATGTTGTGCCAAAATCCAATTGTAAATGGGACCTCCATGACACCAACATCAGCACCAACAATGTTTTCACACAAACATCTATGTTATGCTAAAGATATAAGAATTCAAGGACCTTCCATTACACCATGATCATTGGCCTAGGTACTTGCATCAAACTTTGATTGGAACAAGATACAAAAACTCTCACACATTCTACTCAACAATAACAGGTCTATTAATACAATTACCTTAGGTAGTACCATCTTTCTACCGCACAATGATAAACAAACCAATGCACCAAGCGACCAAGCAAGGCCAACCAACAAAATCTACATCAACATTGAAAGATATATGTCAATTAGATACAACTTGAATACCAAATCACCTCTAGCTTTGATTTGTTGTGAATCTATAAAGTACTATGACCAAGGAACCCAAAAAATAACTCTATAAAATGTAAGTGAACAAATTCTATGTCAACATTTCTAAAATTAAACCATTGTAAAATGCACATAAAATGCTCTCTATCACTTATAAGAATTCCAAAGTTGGAGATTATGAGCACAAGGCACAACCTACCAAATTAAGGAGAACAAAACCAACTTTCAATTTGCATTTTCTATCTAATATAGAAAAGTTAAGAAAAATAATATACCACTATGCAACACTCAACAAGATATTTTGTTGACTATAAGAAGAAGAAATGCAATTTGCAAGGTGAAAGATATGACCTCCAAAAAAAATAACTCTGTTAGACTTTCAAAAATCTTATTTAAATTGTGGATGGGAAACATATGTGACAGTAGATGATTGGTATATTCTAGTAATAATGGATAGAGTGAGAAACTTGGTGGTATGACCATGCTAGGTTCAACACACTAGTTATTTGTGACTAGGGGTTTAGGATGTAATAGTTATTCTTTGGGTTAGCCCCATGTGAACAAGGCCTACAAAAATAACTTTGTTATTTCATTTAATTTAAAGAAAGTAATTTCTAGAAGTTCCTTGTATATGGCCAACGCACATGATGTAGACCATGGAATATTCCAAAACATGACAATTATACCATTTGACATTCTATCAACTGGCATACTTATGTATGGATCTATAGAACCTTATAGATTATGTATGAGTATATCAACTACACAGTCAAATGTTTCCTTTCAAACCCTAGAATAGTGGAAAATTTTGACTTCAAAATATGTCATATTTTATATGGATCTACAAATTTTTGGGCCTTTTGGAATCAATGGTGAGGTTTTTTAATGTTTAGAGGATCTCACTAGCAAAAGTCCACCCACAAAACCTTCATAAATAGAGTTCACATAAAAAAACCCATTTGCTAAATCTTTATCAAACCCTAGATGTACAACAACCCAAGTTTGTAACACATCTAAAACATTACAAATATTTTTTTCTTTTTTCGTTCAACGTCATTGATTCAGCTATGCACACTACTTTACACATAGCAAGGGTTAATAACTAGGAAAATATTCCCTCTTACAAACTAGCATCACCCTTTTCATCTCTCCTTTTCATCATTTCTTCTATCATCTTCTTTATTCTTCTTATAGAAACGAGATCAATCAAATGCTTTATCTAACTGATGCATGTCTCTGAAATTATTAATTGCTTTATCATTTCAACTAACTTGCTTCTTGCAATCTTAATGCCCCTAGATCAATCAATCAATCATTGGATCACCTTATCTTGCGCTCGCATCTATCCTTATCAGCTTAATCAACTTAATCAACTTAATCGGCTTATCAACTTGGCTATACTATTCATTTCCATCAATTGTTCAATTATGTCTCATCAACTGTGCATTTCCATCAAATGTACATCTCAACTTAATCACTTGCGCAATATCAATCATCCAATATCCTTTTTGTAATCTATCGAGAGATCAATCTCCATCAAATCTGTTCGATCAATCTCTCGAGGGGGCATAACCAATCAATCATCACTCTTATCATGATATCTCTGGGGCATGTATTAGTTAATCATTTTTTTTGAAACAACGCAACAAGCTGCATTGTCTCAAAGAGGAGCAAAATGTAGACACATAAAATTTGCCATCTTAATCTCGGGTGAATCCACCTTATTTTTCATGCATTATTCCATCTATTGTCATTTATCATCATTTATCCATTATTAATATTATCATTAATATTATCATTCATTATTTATCCATTATTAATATTATCATTAATATTATTATAATTCATCATTTATCCATTATTAATATTATCATTAATATTATATTTCATCATTTATCCATTATTAATATTATCATTAATTATTATTATTCATCATTTATCCATTATTAATATTATCATTAATATTACAATTCCATTTATCATTTATTAATATTATTGTTATATCACCTATTTATCATATATAACCTATATATTTTATAATAATATCATTTATCTATTTTCTCAAATACATGCATTTGCATTTATACTTTCTCCTCTACCCACTTACATTCACCTCGCATATGTGAGATCAAACTCTCAAGTCCAATGTTTTATTCCACATTCATCACATAACTTGGATTCACCCAAAGAATGCCTATAAAAGTAGAGCCCCTCTCCCATTTTGGTATCCATGACTTGGCAATCAAACTCTTGCATTCATATCTTACATTTTGATAGTTGATTCTTGCTTTCTTGCATTTCTCATTTTCGCATTTCTTTGCAATCATCTCAAATCTTCATTCACCATAGCCTCTTGTGCCTATTCTTCTAAGAGCATCATTCTTGAACACAAGATCTTGGTTGATAGAAGCGTAATGGAGTACGATTTCATAGAATGCATATGTGTTTTTAGCTTAGATTTTTGTTTTACATGAGTGTGTTTTACAAGTATTTCATTGTTGGGTGATTGATCTATTTGAATATTTTCTCATAAGATTTCAGAACAGATTTTTCTCACCTACACTATGAATTTTGGTAAATTGACAACAACTAATGCTATGTATCTCTTGAAAAAACTTCTAACTGTATAAGTTATGACCCATACCTATTATTGACGTTAAAGTTGAACTCCAAAGAAATGTCCTGAAACTTGTTAGTCCAATCATAAAATATAAAAAGAAAAGCTACAAGAAACTTAACTTCAACCAATGAATTAACATGAAGTAAATGAAATAAACAAGATTATACCTTTCATGATTTACACCTCATTGTGTCCTAAATCCATTGTTCCTGGTTGCAGATGATTTGCTCTCAGACAAGCACTGGTAGCTTCCAAGATGGCATATGAAGAATGGACTGATAGTTAACTGATACTATGATTTGCATATGTAAATGATTTAAGCTAGCATGATATCAAACTATGATAAGAATTCTAAAATTGCTAATTGCTTCAAACTCAAACTCACGGATACAAGATAAAGACTCCTAGAATGATTATATGATTAGCTATTTAGTCTATTAGTTTCAAAATGACTTAGGAGACTTTTTTTTATAATTTTTGAGTACATGAGCTTAGGTGGCAGAGATCAATGGTCATGATTGAATCTTGCAAATTGGATGACTATGAACAAGAAGTTGAAGGTTGAGAGAAAGGGGGAAGGAGAAGACAAGTGTCACTCATCTCACCTTGACTAAGTTGAAGACTTGAGAGGATATAAGATAGTTGGAGAAGATGTAGGAATGAGAGGACAAGTGGACTCAAGTCCTCCTAAGATATAGAAATGTCGGAGAGAATATAGAAGAAAGTTAGAAAATATGTGTACGTACACAATATTTCATTTATTTTGGAAGTTGGAGATAAGTGGCTAATAAAGGATTTAATTTAATATAATTTTGTTCAATTAATTTAGCCACATGATGGATGAGTTGGCAAAGAAAAGATGAAGTGGAGATAGAAAGGTGAGTTGGAAAAGGGATTAAATAATTAAGAAATTATTTAATTAATGAGACTATAGGAAAGTAGATAGAGGAATAATTAAATATTAGATATTTAATTAATTGATTAGAAGAAAAGGATGTAGCGAATTAATTAATAAAATGTTTCAATTAAATTAATTAATAGAAGGACATGAAATGAATTAAATAATTATTAAATATATATAAGTTATTTATTTAATTGTTCATAGCCATTTTTATGTGTATACATTTTGCCCCTCTTTGAAATGATGTTGAGACCACTATTTCAAATATTAAATCAAGTCTCGATAATGCGCCTGATGAAGATAAAAAAATCTCGATTGTGTGCTCCCTCGGGAGATGATCGTGAAATTGTTGAAATTTTTTGATTGAGCGATTGATCTCATGATAAGTAATTAAATCTATACAACTTTGGTTGATGAAAATGTCTGCTCTTTGATTACTTTAATATTCTGCTTGATTTGATGATTGATAGAGTTTGATTGACCTCATGAATGATGAGGGTCAATGATATAAACTCTAAGCTTTGATGATTTGATAGGATAGAGTTTGATTGACTTCATGATTGATGAACGCTAATGATGTAAACTTACTATTGGATAGACTAGATGTGTAACCTCATGATGAATAAGCGTCACTAATATGTGATCAAAGATATTGATGTAAATCTCGAGTGGATAGGATAGCTGATTGATTAGATCAAAAACTGACATTTTTTTGATATCACATTGCAAGAGGATCTAGATGTATTGATTCATCTAGGGGAAAACAAGATGATCAACGAGGCCTACAACATCTGAAAAGAGTGGTGCTCTTTGTCCTAGTTGACATATTGATATGAGACATTGATTTGTATCACGTGACATTGTATTTTTTTGAATATTTCTTTGATATCATTCTATACTTGGACTGTTTATTTTTTATGATGTTGACAATTCATGATTTATTATGCATGTTACTCTATATGATGATGATCTATATGCATTGATTACATAGATTATATATATGCAATGATGGATGATATTATGATGATCTTTTCTTTCCTTTATTTTCATGATGATGATGTTCTATATGATGCAATAATGATGAAATGAAAATGCATTTGATTTTTGATTTTGATGATCATGGATGCAAATGAAATTAATTCTATAATGCTTTTACTTAAATGATGCAAATGCAATGATCTATATGAGAATGCTTCTAATGATTACTTATGCAAATGAATGTTGATTTTTTTTCCTCTTAATGTGCATGCATATAATGATTTGAAATGCAAATGATCTACATGAAATGTATTTTATTTCAAGTTTGGTGATTTTAAATACAAATGATGATTATGAATTCTATGCTTGATCAAACTTATGTGATGGATTATATGTAATGCTTATAATGATAAATGAATCTAAGTACAAAGATGCAACTAAATGACCTTAATGGATAAAAAGAATTACAATCATAATGATCCTAATGCAAATAATAATGATGCTATACTACATGATTAATGAAATGCACTTCATGAAATGCAAACTAATGCAATGCAAATGATTATGATCAAAATGCAAACCTAATGAAATGAATGAACCTAAATCCAAATTGTTTTAGTTTGTCCAAGTATACTCAATCTTTATTTATAACCGTTGATCTCTAAATGGAATAAAATGCTTATAATGCAACTGATAATGAATGTTTATAATGTAGATGAATAATTGGCAAATCTAAAATGATCTAACTAAAATGATACTTCCATTCTTCATATGTTGTCTTCTAATAGTGCTTGATTTCATCATTGAGCTTTAAAAATGTTTTAAGAAAATACAAGCATCTTGACATAATGATTCAAGATTACTTGAGTATTTATTACATGGATTTTGATATAGCAAGTTTATACAAGCAACTTAATATGATGAATCAAGTTGACCTAAGTATTTCTTGCAGAACAGACAAGGATTATCCCCTTTCATGCATGACTCGAAATGTCCTCCTTGATCTTTTGTCGATCATATCCTTAGAAAAGTGCATACCTTAATAAGAGATAAACCACAAACAACAAACAAAGAAAATAATCATGCCCCATCATAGCTTCTCTAGTCATTGACATCCTTGAGTCGCATAGAGTACATGATTAGCAATAAATCAAGATATAAACACTGAATCTTGTTTGTCATTCACATGTTCTCATAGTTGTTTACTGATATAATCATCTTGATCAATAATCCTTTATTACTTTTTGGCTGATTACTTGTTTTATGAGTTTCACGATTCAGTTGTTACAAAATGCCTTGATCTTTGTTGCTTTGTTGCTCATTATCTGTTTCAAAATCCTAGGTGTTTTGGGTTTTTTTTTCTAAGTTATCCGAATGTTTTAGATTTTCAAAAATTTAAAAGATCATCATAGCAAAAGAAATTAGGATTTTGCCCCCAACGGAAACACACTTTATTATGGATGTACGAAAAATGATCAAAATCCAAACCATGGCGGGATATAATGCAGATATGATTTATAAAATCCAAGACAATGACTACACTAAGTATGTCAAAGATTGATAATTGTTGGTAAGCTGCATACTTCCTGCTAAATGGTTCAGAGCAATGAATGTGAAAGATGAAATGGATAAGCTAAGATAGACGGAAGTGATAGATGCAAATAGGATGGATAGATGCGCGAAGCGATTTCATAGATGGAAGAACTCACTCTTATATAGCGCATGTTTACTAGGTTTTCACCACTTGTTTTTATTGCACTTTTTATTTTTTATTTTTATTTTTGTCTTTTCTAATTTTTGAGAGATCAAACATGTCCCGCCATCAATTGATAAAGATAAGACTAACCAGAACAAAATCCAAAAGTCATATTGATCTATATCATTGTTTTGATTTGTTTGATGATTGATAAGAATGTTTGGTTTCAAAGAGTGAGTATCCTATATAAGACCAATATGTCTGGTTTCAAGTGTACCTATCCCTGTATAAGACATGTTGATGTTGATAGATTTCGAGTGATGAATTGATTAACAAGACATGTGACCAGTTTGATTGCAGACTTCGAGAGTTTTCTTGTTTGTTGATTTGATGGATGGGCCATGTGCTCATGCTTTGATTTTCAATTTTGTTCTTTTGATTTTTTTGATTTTTTTGATTTTTAGTTTTTGAGACTTTTAATTTTTGGAGCTTTTTGGATTAGAAGAAATTGTATTTGGTTGCCCCAATGTATAGCAAGACAAGGAATGGATGAATTGTTGAGTTGAAGATGAAATGGGTGAAAAATGGATGCATCTTATTATGGAACATGAAGAGACATGTCAAGAGCTCTTTTTAAATCTTGTTTTTGTCCTTAGTTTTGATCAAGATCAAGGATGGAAAAGGGTATATGGATAGGAGAAACAAGATGATAGATAGTGATAGATGATGGAAGAAATGAATAGTTAGGATAGATGGTATAGATTAGCATGAAGAAAGATCATAGATAGCACTGGATGAATTTAGATAAGGTAATGGATATTGGAGGAAGGTTAATGGGAGATATGGTAGGAAGAATAGAGTGGCTGAAATTTGACCCCAAGTATTAAGGTCTCCATTTGTAAAGAGGTAATATGTAATATTGTCACAGTATTTAGCACCACCCGAATAAGTGTTCCTGAACTTTTCAAAGATAGAGACCCAACCCACACTTAGAACCTCCAAAAAATTCAACCAAACATATCTAGCAACTAGGAAATAGACTCCAAAGGAAATAAGAATCCCAAACTGGATCAAGGTACTTAGTCTTTGATCACTGATGTGTGTGCAAGTGAGTTCATTCTGGCTCATATGATCATTGTAATCTTCAAAATCCAACATGGCTAGCTACATGAGTTACCCTGACTTCAAAAGCATCCTAGATAAAGCCTCGCTACCAGCAAGCATCCATAGCTCCAAAGAGGTTATCGATGTAATATCACAAATATTTCTCCATTTCTAGCCAGGCATCCATAGACCCAATGGAGTTACTCGCATATTCCCATAGCCAAGCTTTTGATATTTCATTTTTGTTTTCTTTTCTGGATATTTCTTTTCCTGATCATGCTTTGGAACTTTTGATATTGTATTTTGTTTTCTTATTTTGGTTGCATTGGCTTGTAAGTAATGAAACTTACATGGGTTTGATAATTATAGTCACTGAAGCAAGATTTTAGATTTTTCACTAGCCATGTCTTCGACTAAGAGATCACAATGATTTAGAGCAATTGATTAAGTGTATGAGATATAGTAATCAAAAGATGTCGATACCAAGATACGATAAGTGGTTCTTTTCTGGATTGAGTGTGTATCCTAACCAAAAGATAATGTTAAAGAGGAACAACCTCAGATTCTAAAGTGTATCATGAACAAATATCTAGGAAATGGACTGAACATGAGATTCGACCATGAGCAAGCATGTGACAAAATGCCACAAATGCCTATTCATAGATGATGAATTTATGCAAAGGATTGAATGAAAGGGATGAAGGATAGAAAAGAGGTGTTGGATAATAGATAGAATGTTTGAAGATTTGAGCGAGGATAGATGGAAATCTATGCAAGACGAGTGTTGGTACACAACTTGAGAAGTGAAAAAGAGATGGAGGAAAATTGAATTTTGGGACATACGAACCCAAAATAGATAAAGGAAATGATGGAAGAATAGTTTTGAAAGATGTTTAGATAGATGTTTGAAAGGAGTTCAAAGATATGTTCCTTTGTTGATCTTTCTTATCGATCATTTGAGGTGTTGGAATGGTGGAGGGAGGGAAGTAAGGACCCAAGATGGATTGAAGGGATGGAGAGTTTGACTTTGGAATGAAAGGACCTAAAATGGATTTGGAGGATGAAGAATTTGACTTTGGAACGAAAGGACCTAAAATAGATTTGGAGGATAAAGAGTTTGACTTTGGAACGAAAGGACCTAAAATGGATTTAGAGGATAAAGAGATTGACTTTGGAACAAAAGGACCTAAAATGGATTTGTAGGATGAGGATATTTCTTGATCTTGATCTTGACTTGGAGCAGGATCATTTGAGTTTGTGCTTTTCTCTTGATTTTGAATTAGATTAGTGAAGGATATGGAAGGGATATCATGCTCTTTCTTAGGAGTTGGATGTTGAATGGGACTTTGCTCTTGAGATAAAAGGGGATCATCGTGGATGGAATGCCCAAATCTTAGGGGATCATCATAAGATTCTTGATAGGTAGGATCTTGATAAAAAATGGGATTAGGCTAGGACTCATTTCCTTTGAATAAGCTTATTCTTTTTCAAGTGACAAGGGATGGTCACATGAGTGATCAAAGTTTCAATTTAGATAGGTTGATGTTGTTGACTTGATGGATACTTTGTTTCAGATACTCAAGCTCACTAAGTCGAATAGAGGGTTTGTTCGATAGGCTCCTATGACAAAGTACGTCGAATGATATGGATAAAGTCTCCTGATATGGAAACTTAATTTGACTAACTTGAATACCTAGCTAGGTATTTTTTTTTATCGATAATATATTTCTTAAAATAGGAAAGATAATTTGAAAAGTTGATAACCACCTCAAAAGATACTTTGTAGGATTTGAAAATTTCTCCACTTATGATTTCTCCTTGTTTAAACAGATTTTTTTTTTTGATTTGTTGATTGATACTTTGCAAGATCTTTGATCATTTGTGACAAGAATACATAGCACACATGAAGACAATGGTCATCCTAATGTTAAACATTTAGTGTATGTTCTTTTGAGGATGTGTTCAAATACCTGATGTTTTAACTGGTTTGGATACAAATAACACACATATCAAACATACTCTTTATTCAAAGGTCATTGACAATATCATAGCTCACTAGTCTCGATACTCTATCAGCTCAAGCAACCTTGTCACCCCCCTAGAGGGTGCCCATTTTTTTGTCTTTTTCAGAAATTAACCCAAAGAGAATTTTTCCTCAATTGAGTAGTTATCTTGGGGACAGATTCTTCCCTGCCCTTGCACTATGATATTGCTAATGTATGGCAACTGACTTGGCTCAAAGATTCTATGCCTATGGTTTGTAGTAAGGATTTTGTTTGACGTGACAAATGATAAACTCAATTAAGAGGCTTTCTAACCTTTAGAACAAAGACTTTTCAAATTACAAGGATACTAGGGGAAGACTATCAAATACACACTTCTCTTGGAGGGGATTTTCATTAGCCTCCACATTTGATTATAGTGGGTTGGTAAACTTGGCGATAAATTCATTGCCCACTTGGGTCGTACCCTTCTCACTAGCCCCCTCAAAGCTTCAGGAAGGCAGGCCCTCTAAAGGATTTAATTGCTTGAAAGTAAAGAAAGCATAAAAGAGTGGGTTTGGCTTTTTGGTCACCCAATTAAGGGGAGAGCATATGCCTACCACTTTCGAGACATAGAGTATGCGTTCCTTTTAACCTTCCATAGCAATGTGATCCATCCTCTATTTGGAGATGTTACTCCAACAAGCATGGTGTTTATTTTAGCCCCACATAGCAAATGATTTTCTAAAATAGGAATTGGAAATCCTGGTCAACAAAATGAAAATGTTGCAAAAAGTAACTTGCTTTGTAAGAATGGACAAGTTGATTGTTCTTTTTAACTTGCAAAAAATAAGATTGATTGTGCATTTTACTTTTGCAAGAAAAAAAGATTGTTGTTCCTTTTAGAGCCCAAAATTTGAGCTGTGAATCCCAACTTTGCAAAAAAGTAAATATTTGATTTGTTGTTCTTTTTACATTGCAAATGTGATTATTTTTAGAGCCCAAAAACAAGTGAGGTACTTTTTAGAACACCAAATTGAAAAATGAAGTTCTTTTTACGCAAAAAGAAATATGAGTTCTTTTTAACCAACTTTTGAAAAAGCTAGAAAAGAAATCACTAAATCCTAACTTAACTCCTCCAAATCTCCAAGAAACTACAAGAGACCTGCAAAAAAAGAAGTTAGTGAAAATCCAGAACCTTAGGTGTGCTTCCACAAGCCTAATTTCAAATCGTGGTTACAAAATTTTCACTCCTGATTTTGAAATGCCCTGAAATTTGATTGTCTGAAATTTGGAGGATCTTCCAAAAACTAGATTTTGCATTATAACTCCTAGAGGTCCGAAACCCCTCTCAAACATCCTGACAATATATATGGAATATAACTTAAAGTATAAGAAAGAGAAAAGAGAAGAGGAAATGTCACCTATATTTTAATATACTTATAGTTGGATATTATTAAGCAATGAGAAGAATTCTAAAATTGTTAATTGCTTCAAACTCAAGCTCATGGATACAAGATAAAAACTCCTAGAATGACTATATGATTAGCTATTTAATCTATTAGTTTCAAAAAGGCTTAGGAGACCTCTTTTTATATATTTTTGAGTGCATGAGCTTAGGTGGCAGAGATCAACAGTCATGCTCGAATCTTGCAAATTGGATGGCTATGAGCAAGAAGTTGAAGGTTCAGAGAAAGGGGGAAGGAGAAGACAAGTGTCACTCATCTCATCATGATTGAGTTGAAGACTTGAGAGGATATAAGATAGTTGGAGAAGATGTAGGAATGAGAGGACAAGTGGACTCAAGTCCTTCTAAGATATAGGGATGTTGGAGAGACTATAGAAGAAAGTTAGGAAATATGTGTACGTACATAATATTTCATTTATTTTAGAAGTTAGAGATAAGTGGCTAATAAATGATCTTATTTTATTTAATTTTTTGAATTAAATTAGCCACATGATGGATGAGTTGGCAAAGAAGAAGTGTTGTGGAGAATGAAAGGTGAGTTGGAAAAGGGATTAAATAATTAAGAAATTATTTAATTAATGAGACTATAGGATAGTAGATAGAGGAATAATTAAATATTAGATATTTAATTAATTGATTAGAAGAAAATGATATAACGAGTTAATTAATAAAATGTTTCAATTAAATTAATTAATAGAAGGACATGAAATGAATTAAATAAATTCATCTTTTCAAATTAACTATTTAATAGAAGAATAATTATTAAATAAATAAAATATTTATTTTAATTGCTCATAGCCAATTTATGTGTATACATTTTGCCCCTCTTTGAAATGATGTTTAGACAACATTGTTTCAAAGATTAAATCAAGTCTTGTTAATGCGCCTGACGGAGATAAAAATCCTGATCGTGTGCTCCCTCGGGAGATTGATCATGAAATTATTAAAAAAATTGGATTGAACGATTGATCTCATGATAATTAATTGAAAAGATCTCTCAATTAAATTCATTTTTTAGAAAAAATAAATAAAATTACCCCATTCAAAAAAAAAAACATTAATTACCCCTTCAAAATGTAAATATAAAATTAACCTAAGTTAATTTTATTCTATTCTCATTTGCATTCTTGTCAGCTTTTGGAGTGAAAATATATTGGTGTGTTGGGCTGGCAAAATGGTTATCCCGTTCGAGAATCATCGATTTGAGTGTGTGAAATGTTTCCAGAGACCTCTTAAGTATGGCCCACCAGTGAGTAACTTATCTCGAGCTTGTATGTAACTTTCCGTACAAATTTTCATGATTTTCAACACGTTTTAGGCTAGTTTAAAATAATTTCAATTTTTGGCATTATGATTTAGCGCATTTGCTTCATATGTTAGCATCTTTGCATCATATGTTTTCGCATTTGATAGTTTAGCACTTCTTTTGTGTATGTTATCACTTTTGATTAGGATGTTCACGCATTTGATAGTTTCATGCTCTTGCTTTGTTTGTTAGTGCATTTATCAAAAAGGTTAGCACATTCGAGAGTTTTCTCGCTTTTGCTTCATGTGTTAGCGCTTTTGCTTCATGTGTTAGTGCTTATGTGTTATTTAGCCCGTTCTCAATAGAATAGTGCATTTGGCTTAAGGAATAGCGCATTTGAAAAAAAAAGAATTTGTTAGATTTTGACTATGTTAAAATTCATTTAGATGATTTGATTTGATATTTTGATGCGTGAATGTGATAGATAGGTATGTTGATTGATGTCTGATTGATAGACAATTTGATAAGATAAATGATTGGTTGATTTGATTGATAGATAGCTCTAAGAGGTTGATTCAGTCTCTGATGAAGAGTGTGATAGAGTTTGTTTGAATCCGATGTGAGTGCAATCTTTATTTTGATATAACCTAGGTTAAAATAGGAATGAAATATCCAAGATAATGAACACAGATTGATATGATCAAGTTTATTGATAAAGGATTTGATATATCCTGATGAGAAACTAATAATGATATTGCTTTTTGCACTTGAGATGGTTGAATCGCTAACTTGATAAATGTTCTATGCTTATGAAAACCTTTAGAAATAGCCTGTTGGATTGGTAACCTGATTATCTGACTAGTTTGAAGACCTGTGATATTTTTTTTGCTCAATTTGAACTGATAATTTTTTTAAATTTTGACCATTTTTTAGAATATTTTTGTAGACACAATGTTTTGAAAAACAAAATGCACAAGCAAGCATGAATCCTATGGTAGGCCAAGATAATAATTGTTGAATCTCACATGGGGTTTCCCCCGAGGCTACGCTATTCAAAGCGGATATTTAGGTGCTTGATCCCACTTGCTCCACCCTTGGCACTCACTTCTTTGGGGTAGCCAAGCACCAATTTCCATGAAAACTCCCCATGGAAAACTTCATATCTCTACTAAGAACCGTATGTGTGTGAGCCACTTTAGAGGTCCGACCTCCTGCTCCAGAAACTAGAAGGATTTTGGCAACTAGATACAAATGGTTTTTAGTAAGGGCTTCCGGTCATATGGCCATACATGTGACACTTTACACTATAAATATAGAAGTTCCCAACCTATAGAGGTTACACTCCATAGGGTTTATGGTGAAACGTAGTGTCAATATGAACTAATCAATACATGTGGTCTATGACTTTCATCACAAACACAATTTATTTAGAGTAGATCATAAGGACTCAGTATTAGCCCATTTCCACTTGGGTCGTTCCCCTCTCACTAACCCCCTCAAGGCATCTCGAGAAGGCAGGCCCTCTAAAGATTACACATAAAAGAAAGTAGGTCTAGTTTTTTGATCACCGTATGAAGGTGAGAGCATTCTTGCCTACTACTTCAACAATCACGAAAGACAAAGGTTTATTTTAAGCCTTCTAAGAATCTATGTGCAACTGCTTTAAGGAAAACACTCAAATGCAAGTTGCATGTTGTTGATTATCCTCCTAGTTAAGCTAGATGAACAAGATATGATGTTTTACTTGAAAAACCCTTAATTTAGCTAACTAAGGAAATGCATGAAATTTTCTCAAAATGAACCCTGCACCCACAAATGTCAGTAGTTTTCAAATTTTCAAGTCTTGGACATTCTGACCTGCAAATTTGTTAGCTTTCAAATTATAAAAATCCAATTTCACCCACTGACATAACATAAGCCCTAAAAATGCAAAAGCGTTGTCTTAAGAAACAAAAGCGCTAACCTATGTGACGAAGGAGCTATCCTATTTCTTGAATGCGTGAATTCATGATTAAAAGTGCTATTCTATTGACAACAGGTGCTGACCTAATTGATAAAAGTGCTAACTTACTCAACAAATGTGCTGTCAAATTTCACAGATGCGTGAAACTGAATTATAAAAGCGTTAAATTGATTTCACAAGAATAAGACAAGATATTAGAAAAGGTAATTTTGAGGCCTGAGCCTCACGGTGGGTGCACTAAAAATGTTGAGGTTAAAGTTGAACTCCAAAGAAATGTCCTGAAACTTGTTAGTCCATCATAAAATATAAAAATGAAACTTAACTTCAACCAATGAAGTAACATGAAGTAAATAAATTAAACAAGATTATACCTTTCATGATTTACACCTCATTGTGTCCTAACTCCATTGTTTCTGGTTGAGATGATTTTGCTCTCAGACAAGCACTGGTGGCTTCCAAGATGGCATATAAAGAATGTAATGATAGTTAACTGATACCATGATATGCATATGCAAATGATTTAAGCTATGATAAGAATTCTAAATTTACTAATTTCTTCAAACTCAAACTCACAGATGCAAGATAAAAACTCCTAGAATGACTATATGATTAGCTATTTAGTCTATTAGTTTCAAAATGGCTTAGGAGACCTCTTTTTATAGATTTTTGAGTGCATGAGCTTAGGTGGAAGAGATCAACGGTCATGATCAAATATTGCAAATTGGATGGCTATGAGCAAGAAGTTGAAGGTTGAGAGAAAGGGGGAAGGAGAAGACAAGTGTCACTCATCTCACCTTGACTAAGTTGAAGACTTGAGAGGATATAAGATAGTTGGAGAAGATGTAGGAATGAGAGGACAAGTAGACTCAAGTCCTCCTAAGATATATGTATGTTGGAGAGAATATAGAAGAAAGTTAGGAAATATGTGTACTTACACAATATTTCATTTATCTTGGAAGT